>NC_133381.1:11612755-11655346 GCF_049309525.1 Garra rufa
CTTCTCACAATGAGAGATGAGGCACTGTTGCCTCGGTCCTGGCCCTTCCGTCTCAGAGGCAGAAAGGAGCATTTAATCAACACAAACACTGCAATAGCACCTTTATAGGCTAACTTGTAGCACTAAGTGTTTAAATGTTCAACGTTCGGTTTAGCGATTAAAGAGCTTACTGAGAGCACATGCCTCTTTCTCTCCCAGTGGCCGGGCTGTGAATTTGTTTTGATGAAAGAGCTAATTAATTTTGGGAAAGCAAAGGCAGTCTGCAAAACAGGCTATCCTGATTTAGTCTACTTCTCTTAGGATTCAAAAAAAACTTAATCACTGTGTTTTTTATTTGCTGATGTACATAGAAAGTGTGCCACAGCATCTCTAATCAGATTTTTTTGCTCGCATGTGACTCTTTTCATGACAGTGTGAACAGCACAAACCTGGAATCATGGAACATGGAATCTGATCTTTTCAATTCAGATTTTTGCCACTTCCATATGTGATACTAAATCCGATACAGGCAGGCCCGGCTCCAGAATCAAATCGCTGAGGGTGCAACAGTAAAAAGCATTGAATAATGTGTTGCGTATATTTATTGTGTTTAAACTTGTCTATGAAAGATTACTGTGCTGTGTAAAAAATGAATCACAATGCTGAAAAAGCATTTTCAATAACAATGTTTGGATTCAAAATCAAAATGTTTGCAATAATTGCACAATTGCACAAAAATTGCACTGCATGATCAAACATTTAGGTGAGATAAATATATGTTCTTAAATGTCTAAAAAAATGCTCCGTTCCACCCCTCAAATTAAAAATCGGATTAAATGCCTCAAAAATCCTGATCGGAGCACCCCAAATTGTTTTTTAATTCTGTGGGTTGAAGTGACCACGCAAAAGCGAAATTTACCCCCCGGAAGGTGATTGGGCTTGTTTTGGACTAGTTTTGAGAAGCAATTGTGCGGATTTTGTTTTGAAAACTTGGCAACCCTGTTTGTATTGTTCTTTTGCGCACAGTTCAGAACCATGATCTGTTCTCACTGGAAATCTGATATTGGCCACATTTAAAACAAAACAAAAAAAAAATCAGAATGGAGGACTAAGGTGTGAAATCAGTGAATGGGTGCCGTTAGAATGGGAGTCCAAACAACTGATAAAAACATCACAGTAATCTTCAAATAATCCACACGACTCTTGTGAAGTGAAAAGCTGTTTGTATTTAATAAATCCACCATGAACCATTGTTGTAGCAAAATGTTTTTAAGCAATTGCTTTTTTTTTCATTGCTTTTTAAGCGATAAAGTTGTCTCATCTGAATCAGGAGAGAAATATGCACAGATAAAGCATCGTTTACAAGCGAAACAGTCCAAAACAGCTGTAAACAAACATGTTGGTGGGTTTTAATGTGAGAGGACAACAGAGGTTGGAGTTTTTCACTTCAGGAAGCGTTATTATGGATTATGGATTGGTATTTTGCCAAAAAGCATTGGTTTAAATGTAAAACAATATTTCACTACAATATGGATTTAATCTTTCATCTATTTCACTGCAGAGGATCTACTGGTGAGCAAGTGATGTAATGCTACACTTCTCCAAATCTGTTTTGATGAAAAAACAAACTCAACTCATATTGGATGGCCTGAGTGTAATTTTTCAGCAAATTTTCATTTTTAATTGAACTATGCATATTTCTGAAGAGATATTTGTGTTATAAATTAAAATATTTTCATTTAGCGTGCAATTAACACTTTTGTCTCATGTAATATATAAAACTTTAACAAGAATTATTGGTATTTTGCCAAAAAGCATCTGTTTAAATGTAAAACGCCTTCATAATTTATTTGTTACTAGAAAACTCATTTACATCTTGGATGGCCTGAGGCAGAGTACATTTTTTTTGTAAGTTTTCATCATATGTATTTCTGAAGACAAATGTGTTACATGTTAAAATGTGTTCATTTAGCTTGCAATGATTAACATTTTTGTGTTATGTAATATATAAAACCTCACAAGAGCGACTTCAGAAATCACCTTATCAAACAGCAATAGGGACTCGTTTTTCTTGCGTGACCCAGATAGCTGATGCATAGACAGTCTGATTTGTTTGCACTTGCTTAATTCACTAGCTTACATACGGTGCTGAATACTAATGCTGATTTTTAACAGATCAGTGAGAAATCAGCAGGCTGGCAAAGACATTCACATTAATGGCTTGCATAAAAGCTGCACTTTTCAAAAGTAGAGCTTCTTGGTTGACCACCAGTGGAGCTCTTTTATGAAATCATATTCACACTTTCTTTGGGGAATATTGGTAGAAATTCATTAACGTCATTAACATTTAAAGTAGGAACATGAAGCAACTACAGCATTTCCACAGAATGTTGGAAGAGCAGCACAGTCGGAGAATTGCCATTTTGAGCTGCTCAACTTCACATTACAGAAATATATTTGTTCTATTTGTTTGTTGCCTCGTATTCAAGAGTACCTTGTAGTTGACTTTCAAATGTAGTGTTTATTATTCAGAAGGTTTCTGTAAAAGAGAGATGCATTACCATAGCAAAGATGTTTCTTCAGACGCACAAGCCTCTGTTAACATGCCGTCAAACAACTACTAAAACGTCCTTGGAATATCTGTCATGTGTGTGACGGTGGGGAACTGATGTCTGATAGTCAAAGGACTTGAGCATGTTTGAATTTCTCTGTTTATGCATCCTGTTGTTTCTGCTCAATTAATCTTTCTTTGTGCTGTTTTATGTTCGAGGACGTCCTTCCGCTAATAGCATCCACTTACGAACCCTCGACAGGTCATACATCAGATCTAATGTGATATAACCTCATAAATATTCTGTGAAATAAACGAATACTTCCTGTATTGGGAAGTGACATTTTGGTCCTTGCTTTTCTTTTCGCAGCATGCCGAAGTGCGAGTTAGCATGAGTGCAGTACGGTTGAAGTTGGCAGGCTGTTTGGCATTTGGCCTGACAGCAGGTGTACTTCAGCGCTTTAGGTTTTTGGGGAGTTTCTCAGCACTTACACGCTCACACCGTCGAAAGCTCTGCTAGTCTGTGTCACCTGTCTCTGTTCACCTTCATGTGAAATTTGTGGCATGCTTGCTGTCCTTTTCAAAAAACTGCCTTAGAAAAGGTCACAAGATACTTCCTGAATGGTGTACTTCCAGACCATTTGATGACTCAGGATCAAAGGCTTTAAGATGCTGAACATAAAACTTATGCCTGTCATCAGTTTCAACACTATTCTGTGGTGCTTGCTAAGACAAACGCTTGCCTATACTAACAGTTTGGGATTTGAACAAACTTATGAAACTATACTACATATCTTATACTAGATGCAGCTTTTTGAGGAGAGGTTTACTTTTCCTTTTTAATATGTATCTTAATGCAAAATACGTTTGTCATTTCATCTAAATATCAACATTTGAGAGATTTAGTCAGTCAAAACAGTTTTAAAGTTAATTTATCTAATTTTGTGTTACTGAATGTCAACGTTTTTGTGTCTAATTGTTATTGAGGGTTTGTGGACACATCAGTGTGTTAGATTTTTGTCATTGTAAAATACTATTTAAAATACTAAATCAGTTATTCTATTTTAAAATTGTACTTTGACAATTTACTTGACAATGACAGAAAAAGCTGAATTCTATTAAAAGAGATTCAAACGGTGAATTTATTCAATGACTTTCATTCAGGCATAGGAATATGTACATATTTAAGTGGCCATATTTTAATTGAGGATATATTGTAATTGCAACATTATGAATGCAAATTGAATGCTTTCATTTAATTAGCTTATATGTTTTAATAAGAAGCGAATATATAAAAAAAGTATTTAATTCATGGAAATAGTGAATAATAACCCCAATAATTACATATATTACATAACTTGCCCGTTCAGGGGACTAATTTAGTCTTTTTACTTCAAAATAAAATTCTACATACAGTGCCTAGCAAAAGTATTCAATCCCCTTCATTTTTTTTTCATGTTGCAGCCTTATGTTATGTTTTTTTCATCAATCTACACTCCATACACGATAATGACAAAGTAAAGAACATGTTTGTAACAATTTTGCAAATTTATTAGAAATAAAAAAAACTGAAATGATTCCTTTGCATAAGTATTCATACCCTGTTCTGGGACACTTCAAATTTAGCTCAGGAGATGTTATTACAAGCGATATGAATGAGTATGATTTGAAAAGACAGCTGAATCAGACATGCAAATCAGAGAAAAAAACCTAGCCCTAAGGTCAAAAGAACTGTCTGTAGAGTAGGGCTGCACGATATTGGGAAAACATGCGATATGCAATATTGTTGTTGAATATTGCGATAACGATATTTCTTGCGATATAACATTTCCCTAGAGAACTGCCTTTTTTTAATTATTATTATTATTATTATTAATCTATGTTTTAAAATCATTTATATATGTAATGATCATACTAAAATAAACAGGTAATAGATATTTGTCTGTCATCCGAATTAAATCTAATTCAGGCTAAAAAAAAAACTGTCAAGTAAGTTGCAAACACTTAGAATTTAAAACACTATGGTATGACTTAAAACCTCAGCAGATATTCTGATTTCTGGTTTGCTGTTACCATAGACCTGCAAACACAAAATGAATTGTTTTCAAACATTACTTTTTATTTACAAGTAACATACACTCAAGAGCATCTTTTAAACAAAATATTTCCTTGCCTTGCCTGTTTTTCAAGCATGATACAGAGTTTAGACAACTACAAATCTTAATATAGCCCACATATTAACAACAACCTAGATATTTTATGTAGCCTAATTTGCGCGCATTGTGGAGTCGATCTCTAAACGCAGGGTATTAAAATTGTATTTGAATGCACGTGCGTGTTTTACTTTTGGTTTCGTTTTAACGACCGCGCGAAACTCTCAGCAGCGCAGAGCGTCGATTAGGTTGATTCTACAATACAAGAGATTACTTTAACAAAACCATTTGAAAGTGGGAGGACACAAACGGGATTTTGAAAAACGTGTCCCCAGTGGAAATTACACCCCTGTGTGAGTGGAACTCTGCCGCTGAGTTATCATTTGATGTGAATGTATGCAGCGTTGTACAGTAGCCTATATTGAGACTGAGGCGCCAGGATAAACAGAATGTGCGTGCTGTAAGACAAAATATAGTATATTTCTTCAAAAGCCGATTGTGGAGACCTTAAAACTGTCCACAATAAAAAATCGTCATATCACAAACCCCTAATTGCAATGCAGTTTGTGCAGATCCAGAACAGAGATTAGTTGTGAAAAAAAACAAAAAACGGCCGGTTTCCAGTTGACCGGAGCGCAGTGTCAGTGACAGGGAGTGATTGACGGCTAATATCTCACATCTTCATTAAAGGTAATATTATAAATATTAAGTTTAAATGGTTGTAATGTTGGAGAGAACAGCGAACCTGTCACTGCATCAGCTCACAGCAGTCTGTGAAAAGTTTTGTAAAGAAATGAAACCAAGTAAATGTCATTCATCATAACTCTCTGCGATACCAATATCGCGTATACTGTTATCGCGATAACGATAATTATTCGATATATCGTGCAGCCCTACTGTAGAGCTCAGAGACAGGATTGCATCAAACCACACATCTGGGGAATAGTTCCAAAAAAAATCTGCTTCATTGAAGGTTCACAGAAGCATTTAGCCTCCATTATCCATAATGGAAGAAGTTTGGAACAACTAGGAGTTTTCGCAGAGCTGGCCTCCTGGCCAAACTGAGCAATTGATGGAGAAGGGTCTTGGATAGACTGGTGATCAAGAAGCTGATGGTCACTCTAGTTGAGCTTCATGATTATATATGCAGATGGGAGAAGCTTATAGAAGGACAAACATCACTGCAACACTTCACCAAACCGGTCTTTATGGCGGTGTGGCCAAATTCAATGCTCAGAGTAGACACATGAGTTCACACTTGAAATTTGCAACAAAGCACCTAAATAACTCTCAGATTGTGAGGAACAAGATTCTCTGGTTCGATGAACCTCAATTCCAAGCATCATGCATGGAGGAAAGCAGTCACATCACAAAAGTAAAGTGTGGAGGAGGCTGTTTTTCAATGACTTGGGTAGAAGGAAAGCTCAACACAGCGAAATATAGAGAGAGCCTTAATGAAAACCTAGTCCAGAGCATTCAGAACCTCAGATTTGTCTGAAGGTGCACCTTCCAACAGGACAATTTCCCTAAGCACACAGCAAGAGTGGCTTATAGACAACTCTGTGAATGTCCTTGAGTGGCCCAGCCACAGCCTGGGGTTGAACTCAATCAAACATTTCTGGAGAAACCCGAAAATGTGCATCTGTGCCCCCATCGAAGCTGACAGATCTTGAGAGGTAAAGAGGTGAGCCGAAGAATGCAGATGTGTAAAGCTTGTGCCATTTATACCGAAAAAGACTTGAGGCTGTAAAGGTGCTTCAACTAAGTACAGTGTTTAAGGGTATGAATACTTATGCAACATACTAATTTCAGTTTTTTTAATTTGAAAAATTTTCGAAAGTTTTTATTATAGTATAGATTTTCATAGTTTCTAACCAAGGACATTTTTATTTCATATTAGATGATGCGGTTATTTTTGCTTTTATGTTTTTTTTTTATAATTGAAGAAAATGCCATATAGTTTATTAAGCAATAAACTTTAACACGGTCTCAAAATCTCACGCTAATTATACAACATCATGACCCAATCTAAAATGCTTTCTCATATCAACAACCAAAAACTCATCAGCGTGACTGTCCTGACACATCAAGGGATGGTTCATTGATATTCTTTTGAAGTTCTGCATCATTATGACACATAATTTGTCTCCTAAAATCTTCCATGACTTCAGGCTGATTACATCCTGTTGATTTCTTTGACAAGCCGTTGTATAAATATGATCTATTACCCTTGAAGTAACTGTCCTTATTTTACTCCAGTCCTCTTAGATTATATTCTTTGAGTGGTTGTGTATTGTATGTTGTATGTATACATGGCTTAAAGGAATTATAATCTTTCGATTCATGTCAAGCTAGATCTCAAAGCACATCCTAAGCTGAAAGGAAGGTTGTATGTATCGCAGATGCACAACATGTCAGGCCATGAATGAACACTAAAAGGATTTATGTGTGAGGAGCAGTCGGGTAGTCTCGCAGGTCCCCTGGGCACCTGAATTCACACGGGAGAGGAAATGCTGGCATTGTTTTGTGTGTAGGTGGAAAGCTTGAGTGTCTGATAACCAGTGACCTTGAAGTGCCTTTCTTTAAGTAGATTGTGCTCATGTAGTCACTAGAGAAAAACATTCGGGTTAGTTTTCTTGCTCTCGCTCAAGGACAAAGACACCAGTGAAGCAGATTCTTGTTAATCATATGTATATATGCAATATAGTTGTAGATTCTCATTCTGATTAACATTTGATTTGATATATTTGGGTGTATTTAAGTTGTCCATTTTACATATCAAAAGAAAATCACTCTCTGCTAATGCTGTTTCAGAGTGATTCAAACCAAAACTATTTGGTAAAAGAACTGACTAAAGAGTCATTTATTTTAGGAATTGGCTACACTGGTTGTGCTGTATGGTTTTGATTCACTTCAAAAGAGTCATTTGTTCTTGAATAGCACTACACCAGTCCAGACGTCTGCTTGTTTTTCATGCAGCCCATGTAGGCCATTCAATAGAAAGATGTTTCTTGCTATTTTTCTGCAGGCTTCTGGTTTTAGCTTGCTTCACTGAATCTCAATAGAGTCCATGTAACACTTTATTTTGATAGTCCACTTTAGAAGTTCTACTGACTATAAGTAACTTTGCAACTACAAATCAACTACCAGTCATTATTAGTAGACTGTCAGTTAAAGGGATAGTTCACCCAAAATCTGTCATTAATTAATTTCCCTTATGTCTTGCCCAACCCGTAAGGAATCACATTTTCGGAATACAAATTAAGATAATTTTGATGAAATCCGAGAGTTTTCTGACCCTGCATGGACAGCAATGCAACTGACACGTTCAAGGACCAGAAAGGTAGGAAGGACATTGTTAAAATAGTTTATGGGACAGTGGTGGGAGATGTGGCAAAAATATCATATCATGATTTTTTTCTGAAATATCACGATTCACAATTTTATTGCGATATTTTGTCATTTGGTTTGGTTGGTTTTACTGTTTTGCAAGTTGTCTGAGCAGTACAGCCAAACTAATTTCTCTATTTTAAAACCAAAGCCTTACAAGGTAACAAAATATAAAATAATTATAATAATTAATTTTTACCCTCCATACAAAAAATACTCACTCTCACGATCTTAAGGGCAAACATGTCCACATTGAAACTGCAATTTTTTTAACCCAGGGCCATTTGACTATAAAATTATGCAATATTTGCTAATAGGCATTCATTCTATCGGCAAGGCTTCAAATTTGAAATTTTTACCATTTTTTTTCTAGATTGTGCCATTTTTTCAAATTTGGCATATACATAAAAAAAAAACAAAAATCTAACACTACATAAAAATATAAATGCCTCAAAATTAATGTAGTTGTTTTTCACTGACACACCCAAGAATCTAATAAGCAAAGAAAAAAAATCTGCTTAGCATTTAGTATATGGAAATTACTACTATTTTTCATTTTTTTTTTTTTTTTCATAAAAAAAACACCTGTGGCATTATGCAAACAAAACAAGCATTTAAAGGGTTACAATTCTGAAAATTAATGAATGTTCGGTATCTATGGATAGAACAGATGCTGGTTAAAAAATTGACATCAGTGAAAGTGGAATGAAATATTAATAAATCATATTTTTATGACAGTTTTGGACATGGACATTTTTGTCTATTTTGCACATGTAATTTTAATTTTTTTTTTATTTTATAAAATATACATTGACTCTGTACAAAAGTAACTGACTGTATTACAAGTTCTTTAGTCAAGAGCAGTGAGTGATTTTAATTTGTGCTCTGTTTTATTAGGCTACCGTCACCCAAAAACAATTCTGTTATCATTTACTCACTCTCAAGTTTTTTTTTAAACATAAAACATGTTGAACATGAAACTTATTTTGAAGAATGTGGGTAATCAAACAGTTGCTGGTCCACAGTTACTTCCATAGTATTGGATTTATTTGTTCCCACTTTCAAAGTAAGTGGGGACCAGCTACTGTTATCCACATTCTTCAAAATAGCTTTTGTGTTCAGCGCAAGAAAAAATTAATCGAGGTTTGGGAAAACATGTGAGTGAGTACATTTTTGGGTGAACTGTCCCTTTAATGAAAATTGTCAGCTTGTCTAGTTCTGTCGCTTTAAGAGCTGCATGCATCTAACATACAGGCACGCGTCCGTTTTTCTCTCAACTGTTTACTTTTTCTTTAGACATAACCAATTGCCTTTATATGTAATCCTAGTGTGTTTTGACAGTATTACAGAATCAGACGTGAAAGATAAATTTAATCAGGTGCTGTTTGACAGGCTTTTAGCGCGCACCATTTCGGTGCTCTTTAATGTGGTGTGATAGATCGCTGTAGATTAAACTAGGTACATTTTATGTGCGTAATCAAACGCATAGCAAAAGATTCTTGACTCTTTTTCCACCCGCGGAACTTTTTGCATTGAGTTAAGTTTGACAGGAATGCTAAGGGGTTAAGTTACAATAGATCACCCTCGTTGTAGTCTGTCAAATTGACGGACAGCCTTCAGATTTTTCCGTCATTGATAAAAATTTCCGTTAACGCGACCTCTGGGACCTCTGGTGTAAATATACTTTATTTTTGTCTCTGTGTAGGGAAACCAGGGAGGAATAGAATAGTTTAAGATGAACTATTGGGAAAGCACGTCTAGAGGACAGTGATGTTTGCCTTTCCACCTTGAGGCCAATGTCAATATTGAGGTGTTTAACATATTAATAAGAAATTAATCTGATAATGCTGCTGTTAACAAAACTCCCCACATTGAACCGTAAAGATAAATAGGCAAACAAATAAAAAATGTAATTTGAAGAGATGTAATAAATATTAGGGTTTTACCAAGGGTGTTATTTGTGTGAAAGGCCATAACAGTCTTTAAAAGATAGAAGTAAATGCCATTTGGTTTGATATTTGGTTATATAATGCAATTCATACATTTTATGTATATAACCCATCAAGCCCTTGTAAAGAAGAAGGATATAAGAAGGATTTGTTCAGGAGTTTAGGAGCATTGCTCATGTATGAATGATACTATTTGGGCCCATGTATATGTTTATGTGGCCCTCAAACCTGGGTTAGACAAACTGGTGTGTTAATAAACAAGCAGGAAACTCAACAAATAGTGGTCCATCTGCTACTATTTCATTTACACAGTCACAGACATCTACTGTCGTTTTCATTGCATCAATCAAAACCAATGTAAAATCGAATCAGGCCATTGGATATGTCCTTTAACACTGTGGAAGAAAAAGCAAGGCTGGTAAACACTGATTGAGTAAATGCACAATTATTTAGCTGGGATTTCGTTCTGGTCTGTAATTATAGGGTAAACATATCATTGTTCAGTCGAGAACCAATTAAACACATAATGGTTAATCATAACTGGCTTCGAGAACCCAGAAAAACAATATTTAAAAATATTTGCCTTTGTTTAGAAAGGCATAGAATCATTGTAGGGTGTAAATATATAAAGAAAAAAAAAATGACTTTGCTCTGAGCTGATTAGAACTTATGGCTGTTGGGTCTGCTTAATCAGAGCCATTGTTGCCCAGAAATAAACTGACTGAATTCTAAATTTAAAATCAAACAGATGTGCGAACTTCACTTAGATCCTGCCTTTACTATAATTCATGAGGTATTAGGACATGTGCAGATTTAATAAAAAAAATTTTATGGTCAAAGGCAGATTAAATAGCTTATGTTTACACAGTCAGTTATGGTATCAAAGGCTGCATTAATTTATTTGATAAAAAAAGTACCAATATTACAGTAAAAATAATATAGTGAAGTATTATTTTATTATTTTCTTTTCTTTTATTTCTTTATTTTTTTTTTTAAATATTCTTTCTTGATAATACCTATCCCAAACTTTTCAATAGTAGTGCATCACAGTTTCCAAAACAGTATTACAGAAGGTTCAAACGCTCACTGATGCTCCACAAGGAAACACGATGCACTAAGAGCCGGGGGTCAAAAACTTTTTGAATTTGAAGATCAGGGTAAGTTTAGCTTACTTTGTCTTCTAGTGAACATGTAAGTATCTTCTGTAGTTTCTAAAGGGCAGTACTAAATGAAAAATCTACACATCCTCATTCTGTTCAAAAGTTTACACCCCTGGCTTTTAATGCATCGTTTTTCCTTCTGAAGCATCAGTGAGAGTTTTAACTGAGTCTGTCATTTGTCCTTAATGTAAAAAGATGGATCTCAAAATCATACAGTCATTGTTGGAAAGGGTTTAAATGCCCAAAAGTGATGAAAAACCAAAGAATCTGTGGGATCTGAGGGACTTTTCTGAAGAACAGCGGGCAGTTTAACTGTTCATGACAAACAAGGGACTCATGAACAACTATTACTAAACAAACAAACAAACAAAAAAACAGCTGTGGATCATTAGGTAACAACACAGTATTAAAAATCAAGTGTATGTAAACTTTTGAACAGGGTCATTTTTAGAAATTCAGCTATTATTTTTTCTTGTGGACTGTTATATGTCTTTTATGTAAAAAAAATTTCAGGTCAGTCCTAAATAAAAAAATAACATGCATTTTGTATGATCCCTCTTATTTTGGTAAAATAATTAACATTTTGCAGATTCTGCAAGGGCTATGTAAACTTTTGACTTCAACTGTACATTGTAACATCTATTAATATAGATGATAGTTATTTTAAATTGTAATATTTCACAATTTGACAGTTCCCTTTTGAGGGAACATCGAACTGCGTCCTCTAGGGGGTGCTATGGGGACCGGCGTCAGCGTGACCTGTGTCTGAAGCCTACGTACAAAAACGACAAAGCATTGGCCGGCGACAGCCTATGACGTCACTTCCGGCGCGACCCGTTGCTGCTGGTGTGTCACTACTGGTGCGACCATAGTATAAAAGGGCACTGGTAGAACACAACATTCTCTTCATCTTCACTGACCATTTTGTTCTTTAGCGGAGACTTTGCTCATTTCTTACGAGTGGTAAGCATGCTCTGATACCCGCAGTTTCACACCTTTCACGTCATATGTGTTTGGTGAAGAGCAAGTGCGTTCAGCTCTCGAGGGAGTTGAATATGCTTGTTGCATTCATTGCTTGTTTCTTACGAGACAAGCATGTTCTATACCCGAAGTTTTCACGTGGCTTGCGGGCTGTGTGTGTGTGGTGTAATAAGCGTGTTTGAATCTCAAAGGAGTTGAATGAGCTCATTGCTTTCATTGCTTGTTTCTCGGGAGGGATGGGCATGAATTGAGCGTACAGAATTGGACAGAATTCTTTACGCTATGGGGAACAGAATTGAATATCGTTCCCCATAGCACCCCATAGAGGACACAGTTCGAAGTTTCCTCGAAAGGGAACGTCTCAGGTTACGTATGTAACCATGGTTCCCTAATGTAATATAGGGAACAAGACAGTGCATCCTTTATGCTCTTCGGCATGCTTCGGACGTAAGCTTCAGACGAAGAAATGAATGTTGTGTTCTACCAGCGCCCTTTTATACTATGGTTGCAACGGTAATGACACGATAAGTGACGTCATAGGCTGTCGCCGGCCAGTGCTATTGTCGATTTTGTATGTAGACTTCAGACACTGTTCACCCTGACTGTGTTCCCCATAGCGCCTCCTAGAGGACACAGTGTCTTGTTCCCTATCTCAGGGATCCATGGTTACATACGTAGCCTGAGACGTTTTTACTATATTTTTTCATTAAATAAATGCAACCCTGTTGGGCAAAAACGTTGTCTTTCAACATAAAATAATAATAATAGCAGTGTATTTTACTATATAAATTACATATGTGATCCGTGACTACTCAGAGCTTATCTACTTAACTATTATAGTTAGTACAAACCTATGGGATACTAATTAAAGGAATTGTTCATCCAAAAATGAGAGTTCTGTCATTTACTCACTCTTAAGTGAAATACTGTGAAAGTCAGTGGCTACCGTCAACAGTTTGGTTACCAACATTCTTCAAAATGTTGTCTTTTGTGTTTAACAGAAGAAAGAAACTCATACAGGTTTGGAACGACATGAGGATGAGTAAACGATGTCAGAATTTATTTTTAGGCGAAGTGGCCCTTTAAGGAGGTTCTAACTCTATACCACTCTCAAATCTGTCACTATGCTTTAGCAGAGTTAAAAAGAAAATCCAGTTATTCATATTTACGTTCACATATGCTGGCCCTTCAGGAAATGCTAACAACAATGTACATTCCACTGCCAGATGATAGACCAGAGAGCCAGAGAACTGATGGAGCTCATAATAGTAGGGCAACTCCATCTGCTTCAGCAGCTCCAGATGACCATGCTAGCTGTTTAGTGCAACACATTTATTTTCTGTGGCCCGTCGATGTTGGCTGTCTTCTGCTTGGTGATCTGAGCCAAAGGAGCTGGGTGTAATTTCTTTAAAATAATCTTCTAGTGCTATAATCCTGCGCAGAGTCACAAGATGGTGTTAACTTTAATAAGATAGTAAACCTGAGATTTGCATCCTCTAATTGAGCATGATTAAAATGTATAGCATGCTGGCCTTGAATGCATTACGTCTGCTCGCAGCTTCAAAGCAATTTACGGTAAATCAGGGAGCAATTTTAAGAGGCCTCAGTGTTTGACAAACTATGACCCCGTTTTCAGATACCTGGAACAGTTCTGCTAGTTTTTTTGCCATTGCTGTTGGAATTTAAACTTATGAGGGATGTTTCTATGGAAACCCATCATAGGGAATCACTTGTCATTATGCATCTTCTGTCTGTGCTTGAGGGAACAAGAAAACATCTATCCGTTTATGTATTTATCTGTTTGTCTATGGAGACTCTGAGGGGGTACCAAGTATATTAGCAATATCTCTATTTGCATACTGTATATTGACATTAGCCTCTGCAAATATTTTCTTTTCGTCTGTCATCTCTTTGAACGAATGGGTGTTTTGTGTGGGCGCTTTTGGAAAAATGTACTTTTTAGAAAGGAAATTCTCCTATTCTCTAGATTATTAGTTTTATAACTGAGAACATGCATGCATCACGAGTGTAGCCAGCATTTTTGTCAGTTTCTGAGCAAACAAATACAAATGTACAAAAAAATTACAAGCCTTCTTTGTTTTAGTATGGCTAATTGATTAACTAACCTTTGATGTATCCAAATTACACACAGTTTAAAAAGAATAATTTTGGCATATTATTTGACATTTACAGCTTGTTTTTTTTTTGGAGAAGCCTCTTCTGCTCACTAAGCCTGCCTTTATTTGATCCAAAATATGGCAAAAGCAGTAATATTGTGAAATATTTTTTATTATTTAAAATAACTGCTTTTTATTTGAATATATTTGAATATGAAATTTATTCCTATAATCAAAGCTATTCTGAAGGACCATGTGAATGGAGTAATGGTGCTAAAAAATGAATCTTTGAAATCACAGGAATAAATACATTTAAAAATATATTTAAATAGAAAACAATTATTTTAAATAGCAAAAATATTTCACAGTTGTACTGTTTTTGCTGTACTTTGGATCAAATAAATGTAATAAATTAAGTACTTCTCACAATATATTAAAATAGAAAACAATGTTGTTTAATGTGTAAATGTAATAATATTTAGCATATCTTTAAAAAAACATTAAAGTACCTGAGTGACTTTTCAAGGGTAGTGTATGCATGGATTTTAATGGTTTACTATTGAAAAAGTCTGTGTCTGGAACAAGAGCAAGACAGCAAAATCTATAAATAAATGGCCTTTGAAAAGTAAAAGAACTAGACGATGAAGGCATGGTCAAAAGTTTTTGGGAAAGTTTTAATGCGACCTTCATCTAACAAAAAGAAAAAGTTGATGTCTGTTAGTTTTAATAAAAATCAGCCCCTGGGATATAATGTAAAAGTGCCCGTAGATGAAGAAACACCCTCATATGTCTCTGGCCATTGATTTCCATGCTGGATTCTAGAGGTTTGAACAGCCGTTGGGGATTCTGGTGACATTATGACATCCGTTGACTGATTGCTTGACAGTGTTTGTGCTCCCCAGATGCAAAGCACAGTCTGTACAGTATGACTGTGATACAAAGAGAACATTGCAGATGGAAACAATAGATATTGATAAGTGAGAAAAGAACACAATATTTTTTAACTATGCCACATCCCCAGAACTCAGGTAAGGGCCTGCATGTTTCTGTCACATGCAGTACATCTCATTCTTGTTGTAAGCTTCATTTGATTCTGCGGTTGTGAGCGGCCCTGCAGGATTCCTCACACGCTATTAGAGAGAACCAGATGAGAATTTAGTGTTCACTTTTCCAACGCTCATGTACTCACTGAGAAAACAAGACTGTTTCTTAGATTGCCAGAAACACCTGCTGTAAAGTTTCATTTGAAATCGTCTGTGGTAATTAGTAAACAGAACAAAGCACAGCAGAGGTTTGGGAGCTCATCTTGAATCTGTTGTATTTAAATTTGTTGAGTGGTAGAATTCAGTCTTCTCAGTTTACAGACAATCTTTCTTTTTCTTTCTTTTTATTTTTTTAAAGGGTCATACCATACTTTTCCCCTTACATATAATAAACAAACAAAATGGTAATGTTAGTGATTTGTGGAATTTGTATGCATATAAACCTTTTTATTTTTTGTTTACCATCATGTTTATGTAATTATTCATTTTTGACTTTTTCAGTAGCTAAGGGCCAGTTCACACAAAATACATTTTTGCAGCAGTTTTCAGACAATTAGAATTAAACTGTCATTTTTGTTGTGTTTTGTTTGATTTGGTTTGTTGTTTATTTTTGGTTGGCTTGGTTTTGTTTTATTCTGCTTTGGTTTATTTGTTTGTTTGATTTGGTTTGTTGTTTTGCTCTGCATTGTTTTTTTTTTTTTTTTTTTTGGCTT
Organism: Garra rufa; assembly: GCF_049309525.1. Lineage (NCBI taxonomy): Eukaryota > Metazoa > Chordata > Actinopteri > Cypriniformes > Cyprinidae > Garra > Garra rufa. Next base: position 11,628,792 of record NC_133381.1, read on the forward strand.
GGTTCTGGTTTGTTTGTTTGTTTTGTTTGTTTTGTTTAGTTTTTGCATGACTTGGTTTTGTTTCGTTTTGCTTTTTGTTCTGTTTTGTTTATTTTTTTGTTTGTTTTGCTTTCCTTGGCTTTAATGTTCTCTTTTGTTCTGTCTTGTTTGGTGTATTTTGTTTTGTTTGGTTTGTCATTTTGTTTTGTATGGCTTGATTTGGTTGTGTTTTGTTTTATTTGATTTGGTTTGGTTTTATTTGTTGTTTTGTCTGGCTTGGTTCGGTTCGGTTCTGTTTGGTTTGGTGTGTTTTGTTTGTCTTGTTTTTTTTTTTTTTTTTTCCATTCCATTTTATGTTGCTTATTTTGGACTAACGCAAAATGCATTTTTGCAGTTTTCCCACGCTATTTCAGAAAGTTAGATTTGCACAGTCTGTTTTTACTTGTTTTTGTTAGTTTTGTTTTGTTTGATTTTTGTTTTGTTTTATTCCGTTTTGCTTTGATTTGGTTTGTTTAGCTTTGCTTTGCTTTGTTTGGCTTGGTTCTGGTTTTTTTTTTGTATGGCTTGGTTTTGTTGTTTTGTTTAGCTTGGTTTTGTTTTGTTCTGTTTAATTTTGTTTAGGTTGTTATTTTGCTTTTCTTGTTTTTGTTCTGTTTTGTTTGGTTTGTTGTTTTTTGTATGGCTTTGTTTTATTTGGCTTGGTTCTGTTCCGTTTGGTGTGAAGCTTTGTTTTTTCATTCCATTTTGTGTTGCTTTTTTACACTTACTTATTTTTTTGGAGTACCGTAAGTTTCAATAGCTAAGCGCCAGTTCACACAAAGTGAATTTTTCATAGTTTTCCGACCATATCTGTTTTGCATGCTGTTTTGTTTGATTTGGTTTGGTGTTTTGTTTGGCTTGATTTGGTTAATTCCGTGTTGTTTTGTTTGATTTTGTTTGTTATTTTCCTTTGCTTTGCTTGGCTTGGTTCAGTTTTGTTTGATTTTTTATTTATTTATTTTTTTGAATGGCTTGGTTTTGTTTTTAGCTTGTTTTTTTTGTTTTGTTCTGTTCTGTTTTGTTTGTTTTGTTTTGTATGGCTTTGTTTGGTTTTGTTTGGTTGTGTTTTGTTTTTCTTGGTTTTGTTCTGTTTTGGTTTGGTTTTATTTGTTGTTTTTTTTCTGGCTTGGTTTTGTTCTGTTTCGTTGTTTTGTTTTGTTTTGTATGGCTTTATTTTGTTTTGCTGGGTTTGGTTGTGTTTTGTTTGGCTTGGTTTTGTTATGTTTTGTTTGATTTGGTTTTATTTGTTGTTTTATCTGGCTTGGTTCTGTTCTGTTTGGTGTGTAGTTTTGTTTCTTGCTTTGTTTTTCTATTCCATTCTGTGTTGTTGTTTTTTACACTTTTATTTATTCATTTTATTGAATTTTTGGAGTACTGTACATTTCAGTAGCTAAGCGCCAGTTTACACAAAATGCATTTTTGCACTTTTCCCACCCTATTTCAGACAAGTAGAATTGCATAGTCTCGCTTTGCTTGTTTTTGTTTGTTGTTTTGTTTCGTTCGGTTTTGTTTGGCTTGGTTCTGATCTGTTTTGTTGTGTTCTCTTTGGTTTGGTTTGTTGTTTTGTTTTAAAAATGTGTAAAAGAATATACACAGGTAAAAATATGAGAAACAGGGAAGTGAAATGGAAAGAAACTCATGGTCTAGAGATGTGTGTTTTTTTTAAAGCTGAAGTTCTTTTAATTCAAGCTCTTTTTTTAACATATCTGTTTTTTTGCATATATTAGCATAGAAAAACTATGGAAATGGAGCAAATTTGAATGGAAAAACTGTCTTTGTAAGCAGCCCCAAAGAAGATTTTTATTTTTTTATTTTTAAGGAGTGAATGCCTGTAGTAACAGATATTTTGGTGGAATTGCTACAAATGGTTGTTACTAAAGGATGGCATCACCTCAAATCTGTGCTTGTTGCATTATTTATATTATCTTCTGAAAGAACTCTGATCTGGTTTCTAATAATGGTGTTCAGTTTAGCTCAGGAACCTCATGCTGCTATAATCGGGGTCACCTTGAGTGAGCTACATATCAGTTGTGTTTAAAAGCCTCAGTCTTTGCAGGTTACAACGCCTTTGATCATTTTAAACATGATATACTCGAAAGAGATCATCAAAGAGACTAAATTACATTCATTTTGTAAAACTTTAATACCTTGTTTAATTCAGATTTTTCTTTCAATTTAGTTTGGTGATTTTGTAACACTCTCATAAGGAAATATCCCACATTTGACAATGCATATGTGCTTCTATTAATCTGTTATTGAACCTGGAAAGTGTACAGTGTTTAACTTAAGCTGATAATGCTTTGGTTATTTATTTCTCATTTCATTTTTTTCATATTTAAACTTATATCACTGGGGCAGTACCCTTTCAAGAGGTTTTTACTTCTATTTTATCAGTTTCATTCAGTGTGTAATGTAGATTTTGGGGTTCAGCTGAAAATTACAAGCAGATATGATTAGATTTTAAACAATGAGTTTGATTTCCTAGAGCAGTACTCAAATTTCACAATTGTCAGGTGCTTTTAAAGACTAATAAACCGCATTTATCTGATAAACACTCTTAACTACCTGCATGCCACATAAATACAAGCATAGTTTACACAGGGGACTTGACATAAAGAGTAATTAATTTTGTGAAACAGATTAGGCTGTGTTGTTAATGGCCAGATCTATTAAGGAGTTGTGAACCGGTCAAAATAATAATTCCCTTGATTCTCCTAAATTAATGTGTCTTATTTTACTGAGAGTCTAGACTTCTTTTTTTTTTTTTTCCCAGACCACTAAAAGGGATCAGTAGATGTTTAATGGAGGAGAGAGAGGCATCTGCTTCACTTCTTTTCTTTTGGGATTGTCTTCTTGGAAACGGCAATAATAATAAAGAGTCTGGCTATTTCATATGTTCTGTATGTGCATATATTAGTTGTTGGTGTTTGTTTTCTTTCTTTTTTGGAAGGGTAGGAAAGAATAATTTAATAAATGAGTGCTTGAATCCCTCTTGCAGGAACTTGTGTTTAAATGTCAGGTTTAAGATGAGAGCCTTGTACGGAAAATAAAGACAAGCCGCAGAGCAGTATGAGTGCATTGTGTTTTTGGCTGTAAAATTTCTCACTATTAAAAAGTCTTTTTATATTCTAGCATATATTATCTAAGTCACATATTTTATGGCATTTACAAGCCATTTGCTCTGGGGTTTATTTCAAGTTCGGATTCTTTTGACAGCTTTTATCTTACCTCTTCCATCAAGTTCTGTCATAATCTACTTTTATACTTGTTATACCTACAGAATTTGGACTCTTATGCCACACTTAAAATATATCATTGCATTACATTACAAAATAACAAACCCAAATATACTTTTTAAACAAAAATAGCGATGTAAAATATTTCACAAAAAGATAGTATGTTAAGGGCATTGCTATGGGGTTCTGTCATAATTACAATGGGGTTCTGTCATAATCTACTTTTATACTTGTTATACCTACAGAATTTGGACGTGCACCACACTTTAAAATCTATGAACATCACTGTATTACATTACAAAATAACAAACCAAGCATATGCTTTAAACAAATATCACAAGCATAGTTTTGATGTAAAAACAACAAAAAAAAAGTTTGTTAAAGGAATATTTCACCCAAAATAAAAGTAATCTGCAAAACTCCAGCCCAACGATTAATGTCTTATGAAGGGAAAAGCTGCATGTAAATAAGAAATAAATACTTAATTAATGCGTTATAACTCTAAACCATTGTTTTTAGCCAAAATATGAGTCTATAATCCATAAAAAAAAAGCTTCCTCTATAAAAAAATTGTTCATCCCCTTTCAACACACTGTGCTTGATCCGTGGAAATTCCTCTCCTGGTTCAGACAATCAGGAGTTTTTTTTTTGTTTTTTTTTTCACTGGATAAAGCCATTTTTATATACAGTTTGAAGTTAAATATGTCTTAATTATGGATTTGTTCATTACAAACACAGATTTTTGTTTCACAATACTTGATGGATTGTGTGGGTTAATTGTGGATACTGTAGCCACTTATGCTCACCATTTGTTCAAAAATACAGTAAAAAACTAAATATTGTGAAATATTTTATTGCATTTTAAAATAATTGTTTTTATATTTTAGTATATTTTAAAATGCTATTTGAAAAAAAATGTTAAGTGAAATTTTATGTACTGTAATGTAACAGGCTACTGCTAGCAAGCAGCTAACCATGTCCTTTTAGTGGCTTGGGTTATTTTATTAGACCATATTATTTGTTTTCCGTGCCTTTCTGAAAACAGATTCACCTGCGCAGGTCCAGCTGGGGGCGTAACTGCTAATCGTCCTGACTATAATGTCAGTCAGATTGGCCTCTTTTTCAGTGGTCTTTTGCATGCACAAGATTTACATAAAAAGGAGGAAATAATGGGTTTATTATTTCCATGTACAGAACTGTTATTTTTCAACTACGCCAAGGTAAATACAGTTTTCCATTCAATGGCACCTTTAAAGAAAAAAAGCTTTTAAACATTTTGTGAACATCTGTGTGAGAACTGACTCCATACATCTACCACAAAGCTAAAAACGTCTTAAGGAAAGCACTGTGTTTTGCATATATCATTTGGTTTGTTTATTTTGTCTGAAGCAATGATAAAATTGTCTATGCGTTAATATACATTACTTTTTGGACTGTTGTATATTGTCTGATTTAAAGAACATATAATGTAGCATTAATACCTTTTCAAGGGCAACTCAAGAACTCTAGAATTGTTTTTAATAATAAGATGGTTCTTTGCTAAACCTAATGTGCTGTAAAGAACCTATTCTAAGACCGAGACCTAAGTTTGAATGCCATACAATTACCTGAACAATTGCCTCATCATTGCTGTAAAAGCAGGTTCAGCCATTTGTATATTTTATGGGTCCGGCTTTCAGTCTCATCTGCACCCAGCTATTTTTTAACTGTACTAAACAGCTTATTTTGTTGCTTGATATTGCAAATTGGTGTGTCTTACCAAATTATTTTAATGCATTATTTTAATAATGAACACAGTACTTTGTAGTACAAACATTTTTATTTCCCTACAGTGGCTAATGAACTGGAAGTCTTGCCTATAGGCTTACTTTCGATAGACATATTCAAAGGCTATCATACTAAAAATCAATATGTGTGAAGGCAATAGTAGCACCAATCCTAAAAGCCCATTTTTTGCATGATGCAGGCCATTAGGTTCCTTTATATTGCTCAAAAGCCTAGATAATGACTTTTCTTTATGCTTTCTTTGCAAAGTTAAACTTTAAGAGGCATTTTCTTTGGCTTCATCCAACAATTCAACCCTTTCGCTTCTCGTGTTTAGACAACCAACCGTGAAGCATTTCACACCGTCTGCTCTGTTTGACCCTTCCATCAACCAAAGCAATAACTTCCAAAAATCACAGAATGACATTGCTCATCACTCAATTGTGAAATTTTTGCCTACAGTACCATTCCGTTCCTGCTGCTTTTGTCCCATCTGGCACGATTCAATTAAGCATATGCTTGTGAAGTTTCAAATTGGAAAGTTTTAAGGTGCTAACTGTTCGGAGGAACATCGCGATCTTGTTTTCGTCAAAGTGAGAAGGGGCGCCATGGCGGAGTGGTTTATAGGTTCCCTGTCTGCTCTTCATTAAAAGTCTGGTTGAGTCTCATGTAGTGGCTGTGTTGTAATGAAAGGCTCACAGCAAGCACTGAGGTGGTAATCAGAAAGCCCAGACTCAACTGGTAACCAGGGCAACTGGAAATCAGGACTCGTTTTTTTTTCTCCCTCTCAGACTTTTTCACAGGGTGCTCAATGTCCATGGAATACTAATAACGTTTATTCTGTTTCGCTTGCCGCCGGTTGCGCTCGACATCAAAACCCTGTCGAGAATAACGTGGAAATTGCGCGTGAGCAAATACATTGTACACATCATCAGCCAATCAAATTGATTATTTAAATGACAGACCTTTCATCCAAACAAGCGCAAAAACAAAAACACCCCGCCACTGCCAATCATCATTTCTGGCTAAGAGGATTGTCATTGAGAGAACCTCTGTGCTCGTTTTGGTGAATAATCCCAGCTGAGGAAGGGAAATGGAAGGATTAAAGGGTAATCAAGCCCGTGATGGATCTGGGACTGTAGAGCTCTCTGCAGTGCTGTTATAATATGATGTCATCTGTTATACCCATGTGCTGATTCGTCATCTGACCTGTAGTCTCTGCAGGTGCGATATAATGGAGCTGGCCCAAACACACACATTAGGAGCCGATAATGGTCGTAATAAATCCCAGCGTGCAGACAGTGTTCTGTCAGAACTGGCTTGTCTGTGGGAATGTGCCGCAGCCGACAGACCCCTGAGGAAGGATGGTCCGTGTCAGAGCCACCCAAGATGGCTGTCCGGACCTCTGTCATCTCATGGGTTCCTGCTGCGATGACACTCGCCCTGTTTTTTCCTTTGAAGTCTTTCTGTGTTTTGAGAGCTCCCTTGGCAGCGCTGTGAGGACATCTTTAATTCCGCCATGGTGCACTTTCTGTAATAGATATAATAGTTTCTGGCTCAAGAGTTACAAAGTGGTTTACAAGTTTTTTAGCCCCAATTTTATACTAGTTTTGTTTGCAGTTGTTTGCCAATTTACTACTGTCTCTATAAAAATATATTTATTTATTTACACTACTGTAGCCACTTATGCTCACCATTTGTTCAAAAATACAGTAAAAAAACAAAATATTACTGCATTTTGAAATTGTTTTTATATTTTAGTATATTTTAAAATGTTATTTATTCATGTGATGTAAAGCTGAATTTTCAACGTCATTACTTTGGTCTTCAATGTAACATGATTCTTCAGAAATCCTTCTGATATGATGATTTGCTGGTTAAAGGGATAGTTTACTCAAAAATAAAAATTAGACATAAGTCGTTGGTTTTGCACATGCGCCACTTAGCAGTTATGAACACGAACATGCTGTGGAGAGAGGTAAACACAGCAGCGGTCATAAAGTAGAAGTTCAAAATGAGGATTTGTAAAGAAAAATTACAGAGGATTTCAATATAAACCAAGAGGAGACTGGTTTTCCTTTGCTAAGGAAGGAGCTTTGCTTCCTTTGCTCCTGTAAACAAATGTTGGTTTGTGCGAGACTCATTGATGCATGCGCAATTCCGACGTCCTACGTCATCTGGCTGGTGCTGCTTCTGTGTACGACCAGTTGGTGCAAGCTAGATTAAAGTGATACTTACATTTTAAATATGGATATTTTTACTACAAAAATGCATCAGTTCACTACAGGAGGCCTTTATTCACCCCCTGGAGCTGTGTGAGGCACTTTTTTTTTATTATGGATGGATGCACTTTATTAGACTTATTTTGGACTGATGAAGAGAAACACCCATCTATGCATTTGTAAAGCTTGGAAATGCCAGGGTCATTTTTAATGCAACTGGATTGGATTTGTCTGAAAGAAGAAAGTCATATACACTTAGGATGCCAGGAGGATGAGTACATAATGGGCTAATTTTCATTTTTTGAGTGAACTAACCCTTTAAAGGGGCTATATGTAACTTTCTGAAATTTGAACTCACGACTGGCACCTGTGGCCAAAAAACGGAACTGCTCTTCCTTTCTGCTCGCTTTGCATCGCACGCTTCGCTGCTAAGAAGTCAACATTATGTTTACAAAGGTAAGAACAGTCAAATACATATATTGTAGGCTAATTGCGGACTAGCGGTGATGGCAAGAGTGATCTAAAACGTTTAACATGAACGCGCTTGACGTCACATCCGCAGACAGCGCGCGAAAAATCCGACCCGACAGAAAATGGGAAAAAGTAGGATACAGGCTTATAGGTGCACCCACTGTGAGCTGACAAGGTGTCAGTATGCTCATCAGGAGATGTCTGAGTCATAAATGGTCAAATAAAAAGGCTATTGTTACGTTTAATTTGGGGAAAAGTTACATATAGCCCCTTTAAGAAACATGTTTTCTTATTATCAGTTGTTCTGCTTAATATTTTTGTGGAAACCTTTGTATATCAAGAAATGTAAAGATTCTTTGATAAGTTTTTTTTTTTAAAACATTTGTTTTAACTATTTTTATTCTAAAAATGGAAATGTCTTTATGGTCAATCTGTCATTTGTCTGTCTCTCTATCAGTCAGTCAGGACATTTACGTATGGCCATTTTTGGCAAGTTAATATATTTAATTGTACTATTTGGAATCAGTCAAGTAATATATAGTGTACTTCACCAGTATTACTAGAAACCTTATCCATCATTTGCAGCCTTGGTGGTTATAAAACAGTTTAAGATAATTCACTACAGACTTTTTTTGCAAGACAAGAAATACGCACCAATAAGTACATATCACTGCAGTATCCAAAAGAAATGAACACTAGAGACAGTAAAGTAGCAAGCAATTGTAATCAGTTTCATACACAGTTATGACATATTTTGCTTTCTAGACATAAAAAGCTTGCTTGGTAGCTCAGATGGCACAGGGTTGGACTCAGAATGTGGAATTTCCTGGGTACGAATCCTGTGAAAAACATAACTCATGATGAAAGAGATGAAAGATGAGAAATCAAAAAACGAGAAAACGGCATGCTTGTGATTTCATTTTTACATCACAATTGCTTTTGTTCATATACTATCGAGTAGGTTTTGGTGTAGTGGAGAGTTATTAGAGTTATTAGTTATTAAGTCAGAACTGAGGTAACACATACAAAACCAACATCATAAGAATGTTCCAGGAAAAATAAAATAAAAAACATGCATTTGGCATTTGGTGAGTGTTCATTTTGGACCCTGTTCATAAGTCAGATGCCCTAACAGCAATGGTGGTACTAAAGAACTTTGAAGAACAGCTGTGGTTAAGTACTCTCGGGTTTTAAGTAAGGGACGATTGCTGGTTTCTGCATACAGCATCAATCACATACATGCAAGTGCTCAAACTGTATGGGCCTTGAGTGCAGGCTGACAAAGGTGAATGATGTTCTAAGTGATTTTCAGGCACTTGTGCAGAGTGTGCATGTGCTTTAAAAGCTATTCAAGAACATTGTGTTAACAGTCATTATATGATTCAGACCTACAAAGACAACATCTTATAAATGATACTAAAGAATGTTTTATACCACAACACTACAACCTGTCTGTGTGTGTGAGGGGAAAAAAACAAACCTTGAAAGTGTACATTTCTGTATCTACTTAATTCCTTTGAAAACCAATGAGATCACCATTGAAAGGTGGTGTTTTATTCAGCCTTATGAAAAAAAAAATGCCTTATGAAATTGCCCTAATGAGACTTATAGTGGAATTGATTAAATGTACCCATATGCTTCACAACCTCTGTCATTTTGGCACTGCACATAATTGGTTGTAATTAAAGCATTAAGTAGAATAAATTTAGGCACCGTAGTGCAAATCATTGCTCAGAATTTATGCTAAATTTCTTCAGGAAGGGTGGCACTAGAGGACTAATATCTCATTACTACAACCAAAATTACTCTAGTTTGAAGAATACACAAATAAAACTACATTTAATTGTGCCTCCCCTGACAAGATTTTCAGTTTCTTTGGGGTTTAGTACAAGTTCTCTAAATAATTTCCATTATCAGCAGCAAAAGGTACAGGTCTATGGTGGATCCATACAGTAAAATCAAATTAAAATGCATTTTTAAGATCTGTATGTATAATGTGTATAATAGTGCAAAATATATGTGAAAGGTGCAGTTAATATATAGTCAAACCAACATTTATTTAAACACCTTCAACATGTCTCATATTATCACAGTTTATTTGCTATATTTTTGGAAAATTTGAGAACTCAGTTAAACTGTATTAGAACAAATTCATCTTGATAATGTCAGATAACTTTGACAGAAAGGTATGTAATGGATTACAATCAACCAAAATTCTATCTACTATCAATACTTTGTTGACTAATTATCAAGCAAAGCTTAATTTTGTTCTGTCTGTGGGGTAAAAAGGTCACATTAGCAATAAAAGAAAAACAATTAAACCAAACATGGTCAGGTCAAATTGTCTAAATAATTTTTGGTCCCAAATTTTTTTATCAATTTTGCTGGCAGAATTTTTGGGTATAATATATCACAATTTACTTTGTTTTTCTATCCTCACTTACATAAGTGTCCTGCAATGGAACTATCGTTTATTGGCAAAAATCCATGCCGATAGGCACCAATAGTTGATTGACATTTCAATGATTGTTAATTTTATCTGATGTTCTTAGAATTTCTAAGTTAGAAAAAAAGTAACTATAATAATTAGAGGCTGACCGATGTATTGGTTTTGCTGCCGATTAATCAGCACCAATAGTTGATAGTGGAACTATCGGTTATCGGCAAAGATCCATGCTGATAGTTTTTTAGTTTTAAGATTGATAAAAGCTGTAGAATAGACATTTTTCCTGGTTAATGTGTTATGTTATGTTATATATATATAAATATTTTAAATGTTTAAGTTGCTTTTGTTAACACTAATGAGCTATGAACTAACTTTAATGCTCAGTATATAATTAATATTAATACATTTTCTTTCAAAGTACATTTCAGTCCCTTATTTTAAACAGCAGACCGCTATTTTAGTTTCCATTCAGTATCCATTTTAAAAACTATCAGTCGATTAATCGGTATCGGCCAGTTTGGTCCAACCTAGCTATTGGTATCGGTAAAATCCAATATCAGTCGACCTCTAATGATAATTGTTATGAAAATTTAGTTGAATTTCATTTCTGTTCAAAATGCAATTCTAAATCCTATGCAAATATAAGAATTTAATTGTATTTTTGAAAGGCATTAACTATTCGGGTTAGATTTGGCGCACAACCCAGCATGACGTCGCAGAAATATAAAGAAACAAATCGACAAAATATCATGTCTCTTGTCACATTATCGCATGACGTCTGGTTAGGACATCTGTTATACAACAGATAAAAAATCCATATTAATCAGTCGAATGGTTTTCCATCCTGTGCTGGTTAATCTAGTCTAATTCAAACCTATATGCAATCTCGTGAAAAGAACTGAGATTTGCTTTTCCCCAATCTGTTTATACATTTTACCAGCATAAGCAATGTTTATTAATATCAGCCTTTCATTTTCTATTATGTTAAGAGTATTCTGCTGCTGTGGGTGTTTATTGATTTGATTTAAATAGCTATCTCTATGATGTCCAGGCTGATTTCTGTGCTCATTCATTTTAATAATGCCTCAGTTCTCCAGTGCAAACATGTGTTTATGGCTTGCCATATTGTTGCGAAGTCAATACCTATATTTATGATTAAATCTGTCCTGTGCATTTTTGCATAACCTCTTCCCCTCTGTAATTCTCAAGGTTCAAGCTGGATTCAAAATGCCATTCATTGTTTATTTATATTTCTGCATTGTATCTCAGGCATTACGCATATAAGAGCATGACATTTTTCTTGGTGAATCTAATGTCATTCGCCCCAAAACAGGCCGCGGTGTGTTAAAAACAGAAAAGGCTGTGCTCTTGAATCACCGGTTTCAAAGGGTTTAAATCCTCTGAGAAATTTTACCATCAAGTGGGATTACTTCTTGAGCCAGGAATGAGGGAATCCATAAAGATTTAAGCTCTTTGGAGTAGAAGTACGGCTCTATTTTTGCAGGGTGCAGGTCAATAATGTCACTGAAGACTGAGGGCACATCATTCAGGAAAGAACCCATGACAATATTCATGCTTGCTTTGTTGTCATGCTTACTATTTTTTTAAACACATAATTAGACTTTTGTAGTGCACATTTTTAATAATGAGCATTGTTTGCTCTAAATAGCATTACTTTTAAAGCACTGAATTTTTGAATTGACATCAGTGTTTTTTTTTTTTTTAGTATTTTCCATTTTCATTTTAGTTATATTTTTAATTATTCTGTTCATCATCTCTTGTAATTAAGTAGCATTTTTAGTATAAATATTTGTTTTCTATATTTTAAAATTTCAGTTATAGTTTTTTTTTCCAAGTAAAGTATATTCATTTATGTATGTATGTACATTGCCGTTCAAAAAGCTGCATTAATTTAATTAAATATTCAGAAAAAAAAAACTAATGTTGTGACATACTATTGCAATTTAAAATGGTGTTTTTCTATTTTAATATATTTAATATATTAAAATAGAATGTATTCTTGTCATACTTTATCAGGATTCTTTGATGAATAAAACATTAAAAAGAACAGCATTTATTTAAAATAGAAGTCTTTTGTAACAATATACACTACCGTTCGAAGTTTGGGGTCAGTATTTTTTTTACTGTTTGAAACATTGAAAATAAATCAGAATATTAGACTGATTTCTGAAGAAATATGTGACACTGAAGACTGGAGTAATGGCTGATGAAAAATCAGCTTTGTATCACAGAAATAAATTAAAATTTAAGTACATTAAAATAGAAAACTTAATTTAAAATGCAACAATATTACTTTTTGTTTTACATAATACTTTTATTCTGTATTTTTGATAAAATAAATGGAACTTTGATGAGCTTGAGACTTTTGAATGGCAGTGTATGTATTTATTTATTTTTTTCAATTCTATTTTAACTATAATAACCCTGATTTCATATGATGTACTTTTGACAATGCCTTTGGTAAAACGATAGTGTTAGTTTAGAAATAATTGTAGCCAGTGGGGCCAAAACTTAATATTGCACTAAACTAATTGCTGCACTGAACAGTTTGCTTAAGACAGCACAAAAATAATCAGATAGATAAATTGTGGGCTAAAACAGAATTGATTTAGACCCAGCTGGGAGAGAAACAGTCAATTTGAAGGCTGTCTCATTTCAAACCCATTATGCTGTGCTTGTGATGACCATCAGAAAACAGTAAAGTGAAGCAGACAATTAGTAGTTTTATAAGATTGGAATTTCCCAAAGCAAAAAAGCTGTACAAAATGCTTCTGAGCTCTGAAAGCCAAAGTTCAAATTATGATTTATTTTTTCAGTGTCTATTTTTTAAATATATAGTTCATCCAAAAATGAAAATTCTGTCATTAATTAATAACTCATGTCCTTCCAAACCCGTAAGAGCACAAATTAATTTCAGAGCACAAATTAAGATATTTTTTATGAAATCCGACAGTTTTCTGACCCTGCATAGACAGCAATGCAACTGAAACAATCAGGGCCCAGAAAGGTAGTAAGAACATTGATAAAATAGTCCATGTGACATCAGTGGATCAACCATGGCTTTATGAAGCTATGAGAATACTTTTTGTGTGCAAAGATATAAACTTTTTTTCACCACAGTTCTGGGGCTGGATTCACAAACATCTTCTTGAGAAATAAATTAAGAAATTTCCTCAAAGGTCCCATTTTGTACACATTTCTGGAGGTTTATTTTAGTTGTTGATGTCCCTAAGAATATATATTTGCGGTATAAGTGCCAAAATCCATCTCAGTATATTTTTACAGCTCCTTTTTTAGGAGCTCTGTCAAGAACAGTTTGATTTTGGCCCGTCTAATTAATATTTATGAGCCTCTCTTCTGATTGGCCTGTTGTTTTCTGAGTGACGCACAGCCAGGCCACAAGTAACAAGTAACTATGGTCATGTATGCTGTAGCCTAGCCCAGAGCCTAGCTGGCTGTGGCTTGGTGGTACTCAACAGGATATATTTTAAAAAATAATAAGAAAATGGCAGCTAAGAAGAAATTTCTTCTTAAGAATGTTTAGTGAATCTGGCCCCTGACTTGAAACGCTAGAGTTCTAATGCTCTGTATGAACAAAAGCAAATGTGACGTAAAAACGCAATCGAAAGCATGCCGTTTTAGCTTGTTTTTCGATCTCTCATCTTTCAGCTTGCTCTTTGTGAGTCATGTTTTTCACAGGATTTGTACCCAAGGATTCCAAATCTAAAGTCCAATTCTGTGGCGGCTAAGCTACGGATCAAGCTTGTTATGTCTGGAAAGAGAAACATATGGATCTGTAATCCGAAAAGTTGTGTACAAAAACGATTACAAATGCTTGCTGTTTTACCATCTCTAGTGTTCATTTCTGTTGGAAACTGAAAAAGTTCCCACAGTTATGTTTTCATCATGAGTTCAGGCAGGGGCGGACTGGGACAAAATTTCAGGCCAGGAAATCTATCACTCAACCAGGCCATCCCAAAAACCCACAACAAATTCTGAAACCATGGACAATAAAAAAGTATAATCCACTGGTTGGTGCCACGCAAAATAATTAAAGATTATCTCTTGAACTTCCATTTACCTTTTTATAAAAATGTAAGTATTACATGAGGACCATATGCTATTGTTTTATCTTGCCTAAATGTCAAAACTGTTGGCCTACAATAATAGCTACATCTTGAATATATCTTTAGTAAAATCCTAATACTGAATTTTTTGTTGCATTATCATGGGTCATGTTTTGTCCTTAGGAAAATTAACCATGGTTTAATTAGGCCTATGGTAAAAGTATAGTAGTAACCGTGTTTTTTTTTTTTTTTTTTTTTTTTTGGCATTTTGATTACAATTTGTATAACCAGAGTTTTACTACAAATACCATTTACTACAAATACCAAGTGTAGCAAAACCTTTGTTTATTTGTGGTTACCATAGTTTAACTATAGTAACAATGTTTTTTGGTTTTTAGTGAAAACATGGTTAATTTTTGTAAGGGTTGTATTGTTGTTAGCCTTAGCTCCCTCTAAACGTGTTATAAAACAATATGAATATTTGTCTGCTAAGTTCCTACTCTTTACAAGTTATGCCATTTTGTTAATTTTTCAGCAAACGGACTGCTGTTGATAATATTTGCAAGCAGTTTAACTAAGTAAACAAAACTACAATAGTCTATTTACAGATGTATCTTACCTGTAAATGAAGTACTGAACAGGACAGTTTCGACCCTCTGCTCCACTTGGGCGCTCCATTCTCGAGTCTTGCTTTCTTTTGGCGGACGCGCGGATGGGCGGAGCATGCGCGTGGCGAATTGTCAGTCAAGACGAACCAGATTACGATTTAGTAGAGTATTATTACTGAATGCTGAATTTGGAAATAATCACTTTAGTACCTTCGGCAGGCAACAGAAACAACAACAACAATATATATGAAAATAAAATATAAATAAAAAAAAAATGGCAGCGGGCCAAATTGGCTGCCAGGCCACCGGGAATTGTCCCGGTTCTCCCGATGGCCAGTCCGCCCCTGAGTTCAGGTAGCAAACGGAGATGCATAAGCTCAGATCAGTGAGGCCTACAATCAATCAGTTCCAAAAAGAAATACAAAACATGAGCTAACTGAAATAAAACAAATTGACAAAAAAGATGAAATCCAAGATTTGGTGATTATATAGCAGGGATCATCAAATCTGGACCTCGAGATCCATTTTCCTGCCAAGTTTAGCTCTTACCCTAATCAAACACACCTGAGCATGCTAATCAAGGTCTTCAGGATCATTAGAGAATAACAGGTAGGTGAGTGTGATCAGGGTTGGAGCTAAACTCTGCAGCGCGTTGGACCTCCAGGGTAAGATTTGGGGAACCTTGTTATATAGCATAATGAGAGACATGGGTGACATGAGGGGGTGGGGGGATGCATCTTTATGGATTACATAATGAAAGAGGTTTTGTTTTTTATTTTTATTTTATTAAGTAATAATTTAAAGCTTTCTATAGATTTATTTATCATGTCTGTGATGCATGTATTCACTGAGTTGCGGTTCATTTTTGTGAAGCACTCCTGTTCGAGACAGCAATAAATGCATAATGTTTGTTTTCTTTATTTTATAAAAGCACTGTTTATAACATTTTGTTGAGTGCAAACGAATAAACATGTGAACTATGAACTATGTATTGCTCTTACCTTTGAGCAAAAATGATGGATAATTTTAGGTTGCTTCAACTGAAAAAAAGTGATCGTGCTGGTGCCTCAATGTCCTGAAAAGCGGCTTTAGCTTCCTCTCCCCGCACAAACTATTGGGTATGCGTCTAATAGCGCACTTATATCTAGGTTTAACATTTAAAGGTTGTATCAGCGATTTCTAGCCTGAAACATAAAGTGTCAAATTCAGCTGACCTTTCATCACGATCCGCTCGCTGCCTGCCCCATAAATTGTCTGTGAAAAAACCGCGTCTCTCTGGTCAGCCTAGGGTCCGAGATATGCCAAAAAAAACAATCGGCACTACCAACCTTTCCACAGATAAACAAACAGTGTTCCAACCAATCAGCGTCAGGGGTTTGGTGTTGTGGACTTTCGCTCCGCCTCCCTCACATCCCTGCACCAGTAGGAAAGTCCACAACACCAAACCCCTGACGCTGATTGGTTGGAACACTGTTTGTTTATCTGTGGAATAGTTGATAGCGCCAATTGTTTTTTTTGGCATATCTCGGACCCTAGGGTGACCAGAGAGACGCGTTTTTTTCACAGACAATTTATGGGGCAGGCAGCAAGAGGATTGTGAAGAAAGGTCAGCTGAAATTGACACTTTATGTTTTAGGCTAGAAATCGCTGATACAACCTTTAAACTATTGTTTATACTTGAACTGTTTTATATCTATAGATTTTATTTTAGGCAAGTCATGAAGATTTGAGAACGCAAATTGATCAAACAGACTATGAACAGCCTTCTGCTGGGTGCTGTTCATAAAAAAACAACAACAACAACAAAAACTTATATTTAACAAGCAAAAAAAAAAAAAAATCTTTTATTTACATCGCGTCTGCACTTAGTCATGAGATGATTCACGAGCGTGCAAAATGGCATTTAATAAAAACTGATGAATTCTGACAAACTGTTTCTGATTGTTCAAAATCAACTTATGTGTCTGTGATTGGCTACACTGTTCAAAGCTGCAAAAACACGTTGGATAGTTGCCAGTAGTGTTGTCAAAAGTCCCGGTACTTCGGTACCAAGTCGGTACTAAAAAAATTTAAACGTTACGGTACCTGGTTTTCTTAAGTACCGGTGGTACCGACTATCCGGTCAACCCGGTTCTTGATACGCTATACAAAAGGTGCGCGCACAGTCGCACACACGCACTGCGCAGTTGCGCTCTCTTCATTAAAGCACCTGTGGTGCTGCTGATGCCGCGGCTCTGAATCCACTTGTTGACAAACAAGAGCCAGACTTACTCCAAATATTTTGGATTTGCGGCTGAACAAAGCGAACATCATAGATCATCAAAAAACTATTTGCAAAGATGTCGTCTAGGTTCTCTCGAAAGGACAAAACACCTCAAAGACCGACTCCGCGATCAAATGAAAGAGTTCAAGCAAGGTAAGTTTCATTTTAATTTCATATTTAGAGCTTCTGTCACGAACATTACTGCATATTTTAATTTGAATGTCAGACTGAAATAAACATCACCGTTTGTGTAGTGAATCGTTAGCATAAGCGCGGCTAACGCTAATATGCTGGCCTTAATGAATTTGAAACAACGCTAACATTTGTTAGAGTGAAAAAATAAGGACATGTATTTACTATTTTTTACACAAATGACTTGTGTATCCAAAATATATGTGTTAGAGAAAGAACAAATGTGTCGTTAACAATGTTTATGTCCTTAATATCAGTCTGTCAGAAAACGTTCTAGACTTATTCTTGGCTGGATAACTCTAGCAGGTTTAAAAAGCTTTTTAATAATAAATATGAATGCAGTTTGGATTAAATAAAAGTACATTCAAATAAAACACGTTTTATCCCCTGTTTAGTTTGGTAATACTTTACAATAAGATCAAATTCATGCATCATCTAATATAAACTTAGAGTAAGTGAACAATATATTTTTACAACATTAATTCATGTTTGTTCATGTTTAACAGATTAACATGATTTTATGCATTAGTAAATGTTGAAATTAGCCTAACCTCACGAAGAATAATTGCCATGTAACTACTGTTTATTGTTAGGCGATGTTATCTAATAAATGAAAATTGTAAAGTGTTTTTAATACTGCAGTTTTCATGTGATAGACACTTGTCTTAATATATGTAATCTTATCTAAATTTATTATAACAGCTGAGGTTTGTTATTTACTGAAAATTCATATATTTTTGCTGGTGTCAATGATCTAATGTCGCATCTGGTCAGACTTAGCCCACTGCTTTACTTAAGTATATTATATTTTCTTTTTACAGCTGCAGATTGAGGAAAATCATGAAAGACCCCAGCGAACTCCAAAACAGACAACAGTACAGATGTTTTTCAGCAGAAGCAGAAATATGACAAAAACTTTTGGGTGAAACTTGTTTACATTTTTTATTCCTGTAATTTATTTAGATGTTATTTAATTACTAAAATGTTTACAATCCTTGAAATACTTTTTTAACCTGTGGAAATTTTTTTAACAATTTTATGTAAGTATAAAGAATGGCAGTGTTTTGTTTTTTTTTTGTACATTTTATTTTTGTTCAACTTTATTAATAAAAAATTGTGTGTTGCTCAATTAATATGTTATTGTGTTTTGCATTGGTACCGAAATTGGTACCGAGAACCGTGGATTTTCAATGGTATTGGTACCGAATACTGAAATTTTGGTACCGTGACAACACTAGTTGCCAGATCTTCAAATTGCTTTTGCTTTCATTTGAGAGAATTTAGCACCATCTAGTTACCCCTGTACAACCGGGCCTGAGCTTGGCTAACCTCTCCAGTTGCAGCGAGGCTGTCGGGGATTCCATGACTAACCATAGGGGGGCAACTGCACCCCCTTGCCCCCCTCCCATAATGTCGCCCGTGATGAGAGATTTACAAGTAATTTTTAAAAGGGCCGTCATATTTTTACCACAAACACTAAATTAGGTAAAGGATTTTCAGCACAGCACAAGAGTTAAATGTATTTTTATTCATATCTTGCATACATACAAAACATTTATTGCCATTATGCAATCAAAAATTATTTATTTATTTATTATTTTATTAACATAAAGCTGGCAGTTGGATTCATCCTGCACTTCCATATTCACTTCCATATTCATTTTCAGACATTTTAACAGTCATCTAGAGAAACGTCAGTGAAGATTAGACAGTAGACAGATTGTAAGGCCTTTCCTGGGTCTATCTGGCTAATAGCAGGCACATGTATCATTCAGCAGACATCGCACCAGTACTGAGTTAGCGCTAAAGCAGGTAAGGATTGAGATGAAAATGGCTTGTAGATAGTGTGCAGTAAATCACATGGGAATGACTCCATTATGCTCGCTGGTCTATGTGTTAGTAAATGCTCCAGTTGAGGTCACACAGTAATGGCACAGAGGTCAGGAAAATAAACGGAAGAATTTTTGCAATTTGCATCTGTTAAAGCGTTCTTGAAAAACTTTAAGCTTTTATACATCATTTTGTCTTTTTCAACATCAGAACATATAAAAGGCAGACTATTGTATAACCGGATGCATGTGTGGTATAATTACTAGTTCTGCGTGAGGAATGTTTCTCATTCTTAGAACACTATTTCATCTCAGCTGAAGGCCACAGAAATATTCCACAGTTGGAGGAGATGTTTAATATTTATGGTGCCACTATAGGTCTCCAGAGGCCAAACGTGCTGGGCAAAAAAACCCTACCTTGAGATCATCCTTTGAGAAATGGCTCTCTCTTGTACTCATAAATTTCTCCCTATCCTTCAGTTCAATACGGATGTGCCGGGAGGAGATCACATACATCACGTAAATGTGAGGATGAATCCTAATGCTTATGAAGTGCTGTGTTTTGTACGCAACATATTGCTGTAATTTAGCTTTGGTGACACAACATAGAAAGGTTTTAGTAAACTTTGGACCGGGATTAATCAAAAGTTTGGAGTCTGTAAGATTTTTCTTTCTTTTTATGAAATTATATTTCTTAAGCAATTATGAATTCAATTAATCAAAAGTGACAGTAGAGACATTTATAATGTTGCAGAAGGGTTTTGGTTTTTAATAAATGCTGTTCTTTTAAACTTTCTGATCAGCAAGGAATCCTCACAGTATCATGGTTTACACAAAAATATTAAGCATCACATCTGTTTTCAATATTGATAATAGTAAAAACGTTTCTTGAGCAGCAAATCATATTAGAATGATTTCTGAAGGATCATGTGACACTGACGAGTAATGATGCTGAAAATTCAGCTTTGCATCACAGGAAAAAAAATTATGTATTAAAATAGAACACTGCTATTGTAAATTTTAATAATATTTCACAATATTACAGTTTTGACTCTGTATAACATTAATGTAGTCGTGATGAGAACCAGTCAATCAGTCAATTTGTATTTATTTATTAATTCATTAATTTAGTAAAATACTATGTTTATAAGTAAAGATGCATTTTTATGAGCTGTGGATAGCCTTAAAAACTGTAATAAAAATACAAATAAAAATACAATTTAAAATCAAAACTAATCAAAAATAAAAGCCAATAAATCAATCAATCAATTAGTTTTTTTTTTTGAGTAAAATGTCATATTTACAAGAAAATATTTTTTATGTAGTGTGGATAGCCTTAAAAATAGTAAAAAAAAAAAAAAAAAAAAAAAAAAATAATAATAATAATAAAATATGTTTTGAATTTGTATTTATTTAGTAAAATTTTATATTTACAAGTAAAGATACATTTTTGAGGTGTGGATAGCCTTAAAACTACAAAAAATAAATTAATAAATAAAATAATAATACAATTTTAAATCAAAACTAATCATAAAATAAAATAAAATAAAATAAAAATTAAATCAAAAATAATAATAATAATAAAAAAATATGTTTTGAATTTGTATTTATTTAGTAAAATTTTATATTTACAAGTAAAGATACATTTTTATGAGGTGTGGATAGCCTTAAAACTACAATAAATAAATAAATAAATAAATAAAAATAATAATACAATTTTAAATCAAAACTAATCATAAAATAAAATAAAATAAATTAAATCAAAAATAATAATAATCAATAATTTTTTTTATGTAGTGTGGATAGCCTTAAAAAATGAAAAAAAAAAAAAAAAAGAATACAAATAATAATGCAATTTAAAATCAAAACCAATCAAATAATTAAAATAAAATCAAATCAAATAAATCTTACAGAAAGGGCAGTATTTAGGTCTTAGACCCAAACTCTAGATTTGGGTGATCTTTTTAAATGTCACCTGAAATTACATGTTTAAAATATATTAAAATAGAAAACAGTTATTGTACATTTAATATTTCTCAATATTGACTCTATATGAAATAAATGTTTTCTGGGTGAGCATAAGAATTATCCATTTATGATTGTAAAGCGCTTTGGGTGTACAGAAATACACAATGAAAGCGCTATACAAATGCATCATTCATTCAAGAACCTTAATCAATAAATCAATCAATTTGTATTTATTTGTTTATTTAGTAAAACTTTAGTAAGTAAAGATGCATTTTATGAGGTATGGATAGCCTTAAAAAACGTAATAATAATAATAGTAATGAAATGTGTATAAATATAAAATACAAATAATAATAACATTTAAAAATAAAATAAAATTTTCACAGAATGTGCTGCGTTTAGATTTTGGACACAGACTCTAGATTTGTATGGTCTTTTTAGGTGTCAGACTTTTCACCACTGACTGTAAACAGACAGACTTGTTTTGTACATTTTGTAGTTTTAGCTCCACAGAGTATTGTAGTTGTACCAACAAGGTTGAGCCCCTCACCTCTTCCTCTCGGTCTCTTTCTCACTAGCTTGAACGCTGCCAAAGCACTTGAGACTAGTTGTCATGTTCCACAAGTTGCACATGCTGAAGTGAATTTGCTGTTGCAGAGGGCAGCATGTTGATTACAATCTGGGGATTTTTTGTTGGCAAAAACAGGCCAAAACATCAAAGGGCGACAAGTGTGCACTTGGCTTTGGAAATAAATATCGAGTTGGCCACTCTCCAATGTAAGGCCATCCTTAACGAGCACTTTATCTTTAATAATAGGTTTTACTGTTCGTACGTGAGCCAGGGTGAACATGAAGTCCTTCACATGCCTGTTCCTTAAATATAGTGTTTTTTTTGTAAAAAAAAAAAAAAAAAAAAAGTGCAATTCTTTAAAGCTATTGCCTTTTTCTTTGAATTCAAATACCTGAGCTCAGTGGAGGTTTTGCTAATTGCCTTTGTCATCCACTTTGTTCGCTTGTTCTCTCCAAGGCAATGAATCACCAAGGTACATTTTTCTGCAATGCTGGAAGAACAAAGGAACTCCAAAAACACCATTGGCCCTTACTTCTTAATGTCAGTTCATTTCAACAGTCAGTTTTTATAACTTTCAAACCTAATTCACAGTTAGTGGATCTGAACATTGTTTCAGCCTCAGACGACATGGCCACAGGCGGATCCATATTGCACAGCTATTGCTGACTGAAACATTTACTTCATCAGTTTTTATAAGGGTGATAGGTTGAGAGTTTTGTTATGAGGCACTTAGAAGCTAGCAAAATAGACAGACACAAACATACCATAAAAAAAACTGTTCGAAAGTTAACACAACTTGTTTTTAAAATGTATTTGATAAAAAAAGTATTAATTAAAACAATACTTTTGTCAAATATTATTAAAATTTCAAATAACTTTCCTGTTTTAAAAGAGCTGAACTTGCACCAGTTATTACTTCAGTCTAACTAAGTCTTCAGTGTCAGATTATCCTTCAGAAATCATTAAAATATTTCAATATGGTGCTCAAGACCAGTTCTTGTGGTTGAAAACATTTTTTTTTATTGCTGAATATTTTTGTGGGAACCATGATGCACGTTTTTTAGGATTCTTATAGAAAGTTAATATATTACATTTTTTTGTGATTTAAATGTTTTGTAATATCAGAATTGTTACAATTTAGTGCATGCCTGCTGGGAGAAAAGAAAGTAAGCAAGAAAGAAAGAAAGAAAGAAAGAAAGAAATGGATAATTCATCTCAACAGTAAGATTTTAAATGTTTTTTAAATGTTTTTCTGCTCACCAAGCCTGCTTTTATTTAATCTAAAGTACAGCAAAAACAGTAACATTTAAAATATATATATTTTTATTAGTTAAAATAATTTTCTATTTGAATATATTTTAAAATATATTTTTTCCTGTGAATTCAGTACTGAATTTTAGCCTTACTCCAGTCACATCCCTCAGAAATCATTCTAATATGTGATTGTTAAAAAATCACTATCATCACTTTTGATCAATTTAAATCATCCTTGCTAAATAAAAGTATCAATTTCTATCATTTTTTTTCCCAAAATAAATACTAATACTAATACTGACACCAAGCTTTTAAAAGGTATAAGTGTATGTTACAAAAGCTTTTTATTTCAGATAAATGCTGATCTTTTGTTCTTGATCTTTTCTATTCATCAAAGAATCCTCAAAAAATGTACTCAACTGTTAAAATATGTTTCATGAACAGCAAATCAGCATATCGGAATGATTTCTGAAGAGTATTGATGCAGAAAATTTAGCTTTGATCACAGGAATAAATTCCATATTCAAATAGAAAGCAGTTGTTTTAAATAGTAAAAATATTTAACAATTTTATGGTTTTTGCTGTACTTTGGATCAAATAAATGCAGGCTTGGTGAGCAGAAGAGACTTCTTTAAAAAAACAAATATTTCTGTTCAAAAACTTTTCACTGGTAGTGAGTATAATTTTCTAACTTTATATATAGATCATTCAAGAAGTATTGTAATGTAAAAGTTAGGGATGCACCGAATATTCTGCCAGCGAAAATTTTTGGCCGAAAATGGCCCAAAGGTGCATTTTCGAAAGACTTTTATCACCGAAACAACACGGCCGAAACAGCATGTTGACTCAAACAGAAACCGCAGCCTGCACGTGCTTGTCTGAAGCAACACTTCTGCGGTGTGGACGTATTTCAGTATATCTGAGAAAGACCCACGGATAGCGATTTGCAAAACTTGAATGCCCGAAATTTCAAGATGGGGTGCATCTGCAGTCTTGAATGCAGCCAGTGATGAGAGCAGAGATCGAGACAGATGTAGGTTTCAGTGAGTGAAAAACAATGGCTTTACGTTGGTGTTACTTCGCAATATTTTAAAGATATGTCTTTTCTATATATTGTATTTTTATAAATATTTATGTTTTAAGCCATGTAGGTGAGCCAATGGATAGCACACAAGCAACGGGAAAACTGCGCAATATGTTAAAGTGAAAGTAAAAACTCACAGTGCTCTCAGCATCTGACGTGCTTTCTCTCAGAGACAATGAATGAGAGATGATTATACTTCATATGCTGATATTAATTTAGTTCCCTAATATTTTTCTTGTGCCCTGAACATGGTGGGAAAAAAATAAAAAGAGTTTGTTTTTGAAAGTCGGTTCTTGAAATAAAGCCTTAATTTTTCATTGATGACTGCAGTGTTATTAGGGGTTAAGAAAGTCTTAATTATGATTTCAGGTGGTCTTAAATATGGGGACTGAAAGACAAGAAATGTGATGAAACTTCAAAAGGCATTGAATAAATATGAGCGCTGCACGTTTCAAAGTCATTTGCTGAGCTGCTTTGTGTACTACCATTCTGATAGCGCCTCCTGCTGGAAGAAAATCACGTAGAGATGTAAATGTGAACTGATGGCTCCACAAGATAATGTGTTACAAAAATGTAAACTATTAAACAATTTAAACAAAGGCAGTAAAATATATGTATATGTTATTTAAGTAATATAATACTTGATTGATAATAATTGTTTAAATTAATATAATTGATTTATTCTTTGAAACTTTAATATTAATTTATGCAATTGCAATGCCTTGATTTTAGTAAAATTAGTACACAGTCATAGCCATAAATGCAATGGTACTAATAATTGGCATAATTCTTTCGGTGTTTCGGTTTTCGGCCTTGGTTTCCTCTTTTTTGGTTTTCGGTTTCGGACAAGATTTTTCATTTTGGTGCATCCCTAGTAAAAGTCTTCACCAATCAATTTAATGCATCCATACAAAATAAAATGATCAATTTCTGTCAAAAACAAAATTTTACTGACCGCAAATGTTTGAGCTATAGTGTATTTCCTACAGTACTGGTCTCAAAATGTCTACACTATTTCTGTTTGTTCCTTTTAATGTTGTTTAATGTTGTATAATCCTTTTCAAATAAATCAGCACAGCACATAAGAACTGTCATTCAAATAATGGGTGGTTCATGATCATAATAAGCTGTAATGTGGACCAAACTGAAGTCAAACTTCTAGTCATTGTGCCAAGTCGATTATTCATTTCTTTTAATTATACCAAACTACCTAATGATTTAATCCAGCAAACTAGCTACAGTATGGCAGGAGTATGATGGCTCTTTCTGCTGCTGGAAAGGCTCATCCTCTGGACTTCCCAGGCACTGTGCCCAGCGCTGGCGGTCCACAACACAGTAATTAATCCTGTGGCCACCAAGCAAGCCCTCGTTTAATGACTGGAACTTATATAATTACAATAGGGGCACAAGACCTTAACAAGGTCACTATCAGTTTCTGATGACATTTTATTCTGCCAGTGTGGAGTTGAAAAGGTAGCAGGCCTACTTTCTCACCTCCTCTCTAATGTGTCTTTCTGCAGCAAAATTAGAAGACAAGAATGCAGCAATGCTCGCTTATTCATTTCACCATTCTGGTCGGTCGCGCATCGAGTTCTGATTGATCCATGCGCTTTGCAATGCTTTTCCTAAAATAATGTCTCATTATCCTGCTTTGTGTGGGTGACATAGCGAATAGGTGTCTGTAAAAGTGCTTCGCAACAAAGAGAAATCAATAAAACGTCTGGTTCGTGAATGCCAGAGAAGCCTTTTCCATATATTTACACTCTAGAGACAGCTGCCTGTTGAAAAGCCATTCATTTTCCCTCTTTGCATTGTAATGGCTATAGTGGAGTTAATCAGGGATTTCCTTAGTGCATATGGAGTGGGCAATGTTGTTGTTTTGTTTTCTTATTTATTTGAGTGGAAACACAGATTTGTGGCTGTGGTTGGATTTGCTTCCAGGGGAGAAAATGAATACTTTCAGCTCCATTTGAGAGCTGGCATGTGGCAGGAACTCAGTGGGACTTTTGTTGTCAGTTTGAGTGCCAAATGCATTTCTCTACTCATCAGATCAACCGTACCTTGCTTACACCAAGGCGAGACGTTTACCGAGTTGGGAAGCAACCGTGTGTCTTACTTGATCTGATTTCCATTCCACTCCAGGTGAAACTAGAAGTTTAGATGTGTGTCAACTGTTGTGGATTTGTATGTGCTATAATACTATCAAACAGACAGAGCTTGCTAACGTATGGCTGCTCCTCACAATGGCAAATGTTTTTTTTTTTGGGTTGATAACGCTGAGCTATTTCATGCAGGAAAAAACACATTTTTTTACTTCTTTTTTTTCTTGTAGATTTTCCAGAATATCGAATATACAAGGCCAAACAACACATTGAAGATGCATTTAAGTGCTGTTTTCCAAAAAAATATCTTGAGATTTGAAAAAGACTGCAGACAGGAGAATTTTTGTATTTCTTTCATGCTTGATTTCTGTGTTCGAAGTTAACACAAAAAATAGCTCTGCACTGACTTTAAATAATGAATATAAATCATGATTTATCT
>NC_133381.1:11655846-11677251 GCF_049309525.1 Garra rufa
GGCTGTGGTCCAGGAGCGACACCTATGGCTCTCTCTGGCCCAGATGGCAGATGCCGACAAAGCACGCTTTCTCGACGCTCCCATCTCCCAGAGGGGCCTATTCGGCGACTCTGTCGAGGACTTCGCCCAACAGTTCTCGGCAGCCCAGAGACAGACGGAGGCGCTTCACATCCTGCCCCGCCGCGATGCTTCCATCCCGCCGCCGGAGGCACCGCCTCCGCCTGCACGTCGCCGAGGGCGCCCCCCTGCGGCCGCAACATCTACGGCTCGCCCCCCTGCGGAGGCCCACGACGCCAGGTCGGCGAGAAGGGCCCGCAAGCGCAGAGCCAGCCGCAGGAGAGTGGCGCCGCCCGCGGCACAGGGACCGGCCCGAGACACTCGCAAGAAAACTGCGAAACGTCCCTGACGCGGGCCTCCAGAGGTGATTGAGACTGCTCCTTAGGGGATGCTAACATCTACGCTCCCCGCTCCCGGTGGAGGGCCGGGAGCCACTGTGTGCTTCAATGCTGCCGTCGGCCAACGGTCGACGGTACCCACATTTTCTCAAAAAGAGCAAATTTCTCACCTCTGGCTTCGGCCTCGAGTTTCCTTCCTGAGCAGCACTTACACTCCTCGGAACCAGACTCGCGGCTGGTCTTCGCCAGCGCGGGATCCAGGGAAGAAGGTAAGCACTGCTTAGTGCACTTAGACACTTCCCCAGGACGCTCATCCTTCTGGGTTCTGTCCCCTTCCCTGTCTCCCCTTAGGCTGTCCCACCACGGTCACGTCGGTCAACGTTCCCTTGATACCACTACGCTGGTTGATACGGACGGTACGGCCCGGCCCCAGGCGTCCGCCCAGACTCAGAGGTACCCCTTACATTCTTATTCGGGCAGGCGTGCCTCTGTTCTGCCTGCGGAGGTCGCGTTCCTACTGGCGAAGGACGCGATCCAGCCTGTCCCTCCCCCGGGACGAGGTCGGGATCTCTCAGTCCCGACTTCACGTGTCCAGTTAAGTGTGGTGGGTTAATATCCGCCCTGGATGGAGCTCTGTCCCGATCCCTTCTCAGGCTGTCGGCACACTCGCTCACGACGAAGCACATACAGGTATGTTTCCGTCTCCAGGGCTGGGTTGCAGCCATCTGCCTGAAGGGCACCCGCTGTCGCGTCTCGATTTCCCCCCGACACACACCCCCTCGGCGGTCTGCTCCGGGGGTCGAGCTCTTCAGCGTGGGGTGCTTCCATTTGGCCAGTCCCCCTCCTTCCTGCCTTTTTTAGGCCATGGGAGCTCCCCTGTCTCCTCTTCGGCAGACAGGACTTCGCATCATCAACCGTCTCTTCGACTGGTGCTTTGCCAGCCCACTCGTGAGTTCCGTTGTGCGAACTTGGGGACCTGGTGCTTCGGCACCCCCGCCATCTGGTCCTTCAGGCCAACCGAAGGAATCCGTTCCCTCGGTCGGGAGCCCGACTCGGTACTAGGAGCGCGCAGTCAGTGCTGTAGTTCCTGAGTCAATCAGGCACAACATAGCGGTCCTCTCAAATTTGAGGCTCCTGGGGCACATGACAGCTCTAAGCCGCTTAGAGCCGCTAAGCTTGTTCATGTGAGACCGCTTCAGCACGATCGAGTCCCATGATGGGCATGGCACCTCGGCCCACTCCGGACTGGCGTTTTCCCGCAGTTTGGCCGTCAAGCCAGCCCGTGGCTACCACGGGTTGGGTTGCCATGTACGACAGAGGTTTACAACCTCCCCATCTGCTCCCATGGAGTCCAACGTGGCAGATTTGCTACTTGCCATTCACTTGAAGCAGGGAAACTCAACCGTGCAGCCTCTCGGCTCTCACGGCAGTCCACCCACCTGCAGGATGGCGACTCCACCCCGTGATGCAGCTAGTTTGGAGTATATCGGTAGGCCAGCCACATTCGCTCGTCTTCCGATTCCTCCCTTTGCCAGCTGCCTCTTTCTGAGTAACGCTGGCTCACAGCTGACTTCCGGGGCCCAAGTACGCCCTTCCCCAGCGAGCCTCCTTGCACAGACAATGTGCAAGTCCAGGGAGGACGAGGAGTAAGTCTGTTGGTTGCGCTACAACAATGGCCCACCCGGACTCAGGTCTTAGTAACCGTTCCCTCGCGGCAGTCCCTCCCTGTAGGGCACGGTATGACACCCCAGACCTCTCCGGCCTTCACAGACCGTGATACAACTATCACTCAGTACCGAGCTCCCTTACTAGGCAGGCTTGCGCACTGAGATGAGGTCTATTTTGCTGGCTTTCCACAGAGATACACGACTGCAGTAATGCTTCCCTTCCTGCAGGAGAGTTGAGCGCAGGCTGTCCCCTCGACTCTCCAAGTATATGCCGCTGCTTCGCCGCATATCACATGCAGTAGATGGAGCTAAGTAGGCAAGCATTTACTGACCGTGAGGTTTCACAGAGGTGCCCAGAACGCACCCCTCACCCTCTTGGGGCCTTCCCGTCGCCTTCAGAGCTGCGGGACGCTCCAATTGAGCCATTGGCCTCAGTCGAGCTAGTATTCCTGTCATTAAGACAGCGCTCCTGACCGCCCTGGCTCCCGTCAAGAGGGCAGGAGACCTACAAGTTTTCTCTGTCAAGTAGCACCTCTTACCCTCTGGGACCCCCCCGTCGCACCTCATACCTCTTGGATCTCCCCGCCGCCTTTCAGGGCCACGGGTCGCTCCTTGGAGCCACGGGCCTCAGTCGAGCTAGAATTCCTGTCATTAGACAGCGCTCCTGACTGCCCTGGCTTCCATTAAGAGGGTAGGATATCGACAAGCTGAGGTTCCTTAGAGGTGCTTAAAGCTGAGGTTCCTCAGAGGTGCTTAGAACGCACCTCATACCTCTTGGACCTCCCCGTCGCCTTTCAGGGCCGCGGTCGCTCCATTGGAGCCACTGGCCTCAGTCGAGCTAAAATTCCTGTCATTAAGACAGCGCTCCTGACTGCCCTGGCTCCCATCAAGAGGGCCTACAAGCTTCTCTGCCAGCAAAGTGTGTCGAGAAATTCGGCCCGGCGTCTTCCACGTTACCGTCGAGACCCCGGCCCAGTGCCCCAGGTTCCCACCACGCCTTTCCGCGATCAGGTGGTGAACCTGCAAGCTCTGCCCTGGAGGAGGCAGACCCAGCCTTGCGATGTTGTGTCATTAAAAATGTGAAACTTGAATCACTCGGCACTTCAGCCGCACCAAGCAGCTTCATCTGCCTCGGGATTCAGCAGAAAGGGAATGCTCCCCGAACTGAGGTTGGCTAAATGGGTGGTAGATGCCTTCTCCCTGTTATACTCAGGGACAGCTATGATCCTTGGGTCACGGCACCTCACCAGCAGATGTAAAAACCAGAAGCTGCGGGCTGGGCGACACCCTACCTTCGCTTGGTTCTACAACCTTGCGCAGAGGCCGTTCTCCCGTGTCCTAACATGAGGACTCACAGGTGAGCGGGAAGACCGGCTGGTGTCGGTTTGCGGCGCCATTCCCACATGGATCCGTGCGCTATTTCCCAGAATGTTCCCTCCGGCGAACCCTGGGTCCTCCTGCCCCGCAGTCAAGGCTAGACGCGGAGTAGTCCTGCACTGTGATCCTGCCTGGGTCTCCTTCGCCCCGCAGGTTGTGGCTTAGTTTTTATTATTCCAGCGGAGGAGACCACTGTTTCCCTCGTGTATCCCTAAAAACCTTTATGGATATATTGAATTATTCTCATTTCCACATGTAAAGATTTCATGTGCTCCGCCCCCCCAACCCATGCTTCAGTACAACTGGCATCCCTGGAAGGGCCCCCTTATTGGGCCTCGGGGCGTTGGGAAGGTTACGTTACACTTCGCCTGCCGGCACGTATACTTGTCAGCACGTGAAGTTGTTGCGTAACGCGGCGTCAGGGTCGTGGCCTTTTCCATAGGGCTAGTTCCCATGTAACGTCGAAGTGATTCGACTGAAGGGGAACGTCTAGGTTACGAAGGTAACCCACGTTCCCTGAAGGAGGGAACGGAGACGTTACATTCCCCTGCCACGCCCCTGGCGTCGCGCTGACGCCGGCTTGACGGCTCTTCAGCGAAAACCTGTTTGAGTGATGCGCGCCGCCATCTTATATACCCGTATGTACGGGGGAGTGGCCGACGCGCACGTCCACTCGCCAATTTGCAATTGGCCTTTTTATATAAGGCTCAGAGATGATCGGTCTCTCAGGCGAGATCCCATGTAACGTCTCCGTTCCCTCCTTCAGGGAACGTGGGTTACCTTCGTAACCTAGACGTTCTTGATGATCTGTCTCTGGGGCTCATCTAGTTGACACGGTATCCGCTGACATTCGGCTGTAGGTGTTGATCCACCATCTGGTCTAGGTTTGGACTGGACAAGAGCCAATAGAATTTCACAACCAAGGCTGACGTAATGCTTCTGCTGTCTGGCGGCATTTTTTGAATTCGCGCACGGACTGCGGCAAAACAGGATGAGCTTTACAGCGGACGGAGACGGCGATCGCGTCTGTTCCTCTCACAAATCAATCGTTTTGCCTCAGAAGACTTGGAATATTCATATTTTTTTTAAATAAATTGTGACTGTAGTTGTATCTGCCTGTTATATCTTTGTTTTATTGACAAATGGTTAGGTTTAAGGGCAGGGGTTGGGTTACCTGCTGGTAAATGTGTAAATAATGTAATATAAATAAGTGTTGTGACTGTTTGCATTGAAAAATCACACCCCAATACATTTGCAATAATGGCAATATTATTACCCAATATATCATTTAATCATGACGAAAATTCACAGCGCCTTTCGCGTCAGCTTATTGACGCCAAGGGTTTCTTATTTAAAGCAGTGGAGGACCCTGCACTTCCAAAAATGATGCTGAAGGGGTACACTGTGCGTCAAAATGCGACGCCAAAGGGTCCTGACCAAACGTCAATATGTGACGACTTGGGAGTGAGACCATGTTGCACATAAACAGGATATCCTTGAGCTCAACTCTATATTCCGGTATATTGTGGTTTTATTGATTTCTTAAGAAACATGTCAGTCTCTTCTTGTCTAAGTGGGCAATAGTCAGAGTAAGCTTTAAAGGATTAGTTCACTTCCAGAATAATTTTTACTGAAAATGTATTCCGCTCCCCCCTATGTCATCCAAGATGTTAATGTCTTTCCTTTTATCAGTCGCAAAGAAATTGCATTTTTTTGAGGAAAACATTTCAGGATTTTTTTTCTATATACGGACTTCAGTAGGAACCAATGGGTTGAAGGTCCAAATTGCAGGTTTAATGGAGCTTCAAAGGCCTCTACATGTTTCCAGCCGAGGAACAAGGGTCTTGTCTATCAAAAAGTCATTTTCTAAAAAAATTTAAATGTGTATACTTTTTAACCGCAAGTGCTTCTTCTGCACTAGCTCTGAGATGCCCATCTACGACTTCACGCATTACGTAATCATGTTGGAAAAGTAACCCGTGGTAAGTTCTTTGTCTGGGTACTTTGGTTCAGAAAGGTAGGGTAGGAAGAAAAACTCCATCTCATTTTATCCTCCAACTTTAAAATCGTCCAATATCGTTGTGTTTGACTTTCTTTGCACATTCGCTTTTTAAACACTGGGTCGGTACTTCCACCTACGTCACGTGTTATCTTTCCAACGTGACTACATAATGCGAGCTAGTGCAAGATGAGCATTTGCAATTAAAAAGTATATAAATTTATATATATTTTTAGAATTTTTTCTTGGTTGGGATTTTGTACGGCCCTTCGAAGCTGTTGCGACCTGTTGATCTCTATATGATCATTAAGGTCCACTATTTGAGAAAAATCCTGGAATGTTTTCTTCAAAAAATGTAATTTCTTTGCGATCGAAGAAAGAAAGACATGAACATACTGAATGTTCAATCTCTTGAAATGTAAATTATCAGGAACATTTATTCTGGAAGTATTTCTGTATGTATGTATGTATGTTTATATGTATGTATGTATTTTTTGTTGTTGTCGATTGGCAATATTCAGACTATAGAACAGAATAAATCAGTCAGGTTAGGAATCTCACTCTTTTTTTCTCTTCCAGTTTTAGCCTGCATAGTAATGGAGCTCGGAATAAAATTTGGGGAAGGCTGAGCTTGAGTGACAGGCCATTAAGTGAAACTGAAAAGCTTTCATGTCTGACACTCTAAAATAAAGTTAAATGCTGAAATGAAGGTTAATGACCAGTCAACCTGTCCAAATGCTTTGCTTGGCTAATGGCCAAAATACACAAATCAGGTTTAACTCTTTACATTTTAAAGTTTTTTTTTTTAGATGTTGGATGTAGTACCATCATTGGCTCTTTGCCATTTGTGTATCTAACAAGCGAACACAAATGAGCTTACATCACCTGTTATGGTCTGTTTTGTTAGTGTTGGTTAAATGGCACACAGAAAGATTTTGGATCATCTGAAATTCGCAGATGGGGCTTTTAAACATCAGTTATTTATTTACAGTACCAGTCACACTTCACATTCTTTAATAGTTTCCACAATTTTAATAACATTCATTAAAGTACTGAAACTGACAAACTGTTAAAATAGGCTTACACTTGTGCTTGCTTAAGTTCCTACTTATTGGCTTTTGATCGGCACTAAAAACTTTTATTTTTCTGTAAAAATATTTATTTATTTATAGGATTGATTTGATGCCATTACTTATTTATGTTTGTACGTATGTAGGTTGCTGTAGGTCAAACATGGTGCTACTGACACCAAGATCATTCCGAGGGAAAATGTAAACCTCAAATGTAATATAAAAACAAACGTTTTGAAGATCCAAAGTGCAGCTTCAAAGGGCTCTACATGATCCCAGCCGAGGGATAAGGGTCTTATCTAGCAAAATGATTGGTCATTTTCTAAAAAAAAATAAAAATGTATATACTTTTTAACCACAAATACTGTCTTCCACTATAGCTTGGCTTCACGCATTCTGTAATCACGCACACATGCACTGTAAAAAGTTTGCTGTAAATTTTACAGTAACTTACTGGCAGCTGGATGCCAGTAAGTTACTGTAAAAATGTTTACAGTATTAATACTGTAAGTGCATTTACAGTACTAAAAGGTCTTTACTGTAATTTCATTTACAGTATTTTCATTTACAGTATTTTTACTGTAATTTCATTTACATTATTTTTACTGTAATTTAATTTACAGTGTTTTTACTGTATCTTCAATTACAGTATTTTTACTGTATTTTCAATTACAGTATCAGTACTATAGAGTTTATTTTCATTTATTTTAAACATTTTTTACCTGTAAAAACAATCCAATTAACCTACAGCACTGTAATTCAAGATTTTTACCACCCCAACCCCATAAAAATCACAATAACTCATAAGCATTAGTTCTGATAATATTCTTTTTAATTGTTGAACATTTTCTTTTTAAAAGTACAGAGACTTTGTATCATGGCAAACATACACATACTGAAAAGCAAAAATAAGTAAGTACACTACCAGTCATAAGTTTTTGAACACTAAGATTTTTTTAAAGAATTCTCTTCTGCTTACCAAGCCTGCATTAATTTGATCCAAATTTAATTTATTCCTTTGATCAAAGCTGAATTTTCAGCATCATTACTCGTCTTCAGTATCACATGATCCTTCAGAAATCATTCTAGTATGCTGATAAACATTATTTAATTTTTAGATTTTTCAGGATTCTTTGATTAATAGAAAGATATTATTTAGCAAGGATGATTTAAATTGATCAAAAGTGATAATAAAGACATTCATAATGTTACAAACTATTTCTGTTTCAGATAAATGCTGTTTATCTGAACTTTCTATTTATCAAAGAAACCTGAAAAAAAAATTTATTTTAGCATTATAATTTCAGCAACATCATAATAGTTTTTGAGCAGAAAATCAAATTATTAGAATGATTTCTGAAGGATCATGTGACTGCAGTAATGATGCTAAAAATTAAGGTTTGATCACAGCAATAAATTACATTTTAAAATATATTCAAAAAGAAAACAGTTATTTTAAATAATAAAAATGGTTCAAAAGTGTACTGTGTTTGCTGTACTTTGGATCAAATGAATGCAGGCTTAGTGAGCAGAAGAGACCTTCTTTAAAAACATTTAAAATCTTACTGTTCAAAAGCTTTGTCTGGTAGTGTAAATAAAATAAAATCATACAGTAAAATGTGTTTGTGTTGTGTTAAATTTTAGTAGTTTTGAGTCAAAGTTGACAAGCTCTCTGATGACAAACGGCAGAATGGGATTCAGGCTGATGCTTGTTGTTTGCACCCTCTTTCCAGAAGTCCATCTGATCTGTGACTGTCAATGCATTTGCTGCCACAAAGGTTGACTGTCTGAACAAACCTGCAAGCACAAGAAAACAGTGTTTAAAGAATTTGCCTCAACTGTCAAACTTGGTGCTGTATGCATTTAAAAAAAAAATTATATACTACATACGAACGCAGTAGTAAGAAGAAAAACTGAAGAAACTTTTTCTTGAAATTTTTTATAAAGAATTTTATGAATGGGTCAGTAAGTCACTGATTCTAGGTGTTTAAAAAAGGTAAATTCATTCAGTAATGAAACACTGCTGTGTGCAGAGATGCACAACATGGCTTTGTTAAGAACCGTTTTTACTAAATGGAGCAAAAAGACAATACTTTCTTCATGATTTAAATCACTTAATATTACATTCTTGTTTATTGAATTTTGTTGCCCTGACACTCAAAAGTCTGCCACAGACCATGCTAAATGCTAACCAATCTGTTCATATAAACATTCTAAACGTGTGTTTCCTAGAAAGTCTGTGCATATAATAGGCCTACTATGATTAAAAATCTCTAATTGTTGCTTTACAGTAACAATAATCTAAATTGACAGACGGTAAGATTGCTATTATGAATTTAAAGGTTACAGTAAGTTAAAGATACCTGAAGCAGCTGCATTTTGCTGTTTAAATGCTGGTTTAATAGAAATAATTTTAATGTGCATGCAAACTCAATCTTGATGTGACAAGACATGGTAATAAAAAACATTCCCCGGAAATAAATACCTTTCAAATGTGTACTTTAAATACAATATAACTTGCTTAGGATAAAAGCATCTGAAAAATGCATGAATGTAAATGCAATGTAAAACAAAAATGTTTTGGGTTACCTGATTCTGCATGTCTGTAAAATGGACAGCTGGCTGTATGATGATTCTGCCCCTGATGGTCAGCATCCAGTTAGTGCTTGGAGAAATCTCCTGTAACAGACAGTGTCACAACACCCTTTTAGTGTTACTATAGTTTATGATCAGAAAAGACAACTACTGTACAGTAATAAAATCTACATTTTTAATAAAATAAACATTTATAATATTTATTAGCAAAACTTGTTATATTAATATATTGCTAGCCCGTTACTCTCTTTAAAAAGTTAACCTGTTCTGCAAGTCAGTGGAGAACAGCAGCCTGTGGCTAATTTGGCTAATTTAGTAACGTTAACATTAACTTAGTTAAATTGATGAAAGGGGAAGCTCACCTGTTGTTTGCACCGCGACGACGGCAATCACCAGAAAAGACTCTAATACACCTCCGATGCAGACGACATGACCACGAGACCACAAACTTGAAAATAAAACACAAAAGATGCAGTTAACCGCGGTGTTCAGTTTTACCTCAGTGTTTCATGTTAGCGCGCTGTTTATGTCACGTCTGTCACTGAAGGGACCGTCTATAAAGTTACATACGACATTCATACACACATTTCTTACTTAAACATCATTTGAAGAGAATTACCTTGCTAGCTATAAAGAGGCAGCGTTTAAAAGATATTATGCTGCTCTGTGACTAACGTTAAGTTTGTCAACTTCGGCTTACTGACATTATTAGCTTACCAGTTCATTATCGTCGATACTATGGCAGTCATTCACAGAAGAAGATCCAAAATACACCTCCGCGCTCCGACGTTACAGACGACATCCAGACCAGAAACTTGAAAATAACAAACAAAAAAAGGGCTTGAAAATACAGTTTAAAATCTCCACAGAAACAGTGGTGTTGCTTAACGCACTTTACCTCAGTATTTCACCTCAGTTTGCTGTTAAGCTTGAGTAAGGGCTCGTCAGACGAACTAACTTGCATTAAAGGGCAGCCGAATATACAAACGTGTTTCTCAGTTTAAATAAAGTTTATTTCGACTAATATAGGTCACCTTAATTTACTCACCAGTCCATGTTTTCACCGTTATGGCGGCGCCCCGGCCGCCAGTCAGAAAAAAAAGTCTACCGACATGAAAAACACGATGAATATTGTTAGTTTGCTGTTAAACAAGTGAAAACAAATTAAAATTGTTCAGTTTTTCATATGTAGCCCTGTACAAAATTCATATATGTTACAGAGCATAAAAAGATAAGTAACTGTGTAATAACAAAACAAAACAAAAGTTCATAGATAGAGTTCATGGTAGTTAAAATTGGTTAAAAGGTGTGCTAAAAAAAAAAAGCATAAATATAATATGTACAGTTTAATAAATAAGACTATTTACAGTTAAAGATAAATTCATACAAAAGTCTTTGAGTTCATCTGAGAGAAAAGTAGAGAAGAAGAAGCTGTGTTTATCTGTATAACCTAACCTGTTAACTGTCACATGTCAATCATTTAATTCCTGTTTTGCTTTTGGTTGTGTTAATACTCGAGCCAATCTGAGTAACGTCGCTGTGTAAGGGGCGGGACTAGTGGCACAGGTTTGTGCGGGGAGTAGTGAGAACGCATGAGAAAATAGAAAAAAAACGCTATCGAATAGAGAGCTAATGAAGGAGGCATCGTGTTGTGGGAAACATTAATGTTTTGTTGTGAAGGTCGACTACTCGTGGTCCTGACATAAACTTTGGTGTGACCTGCAAGAGGTGAATATGATTGTGTATGCCTGTAATTTTGTGCTATATCGAACTGTTATAGTGAAGAGACTGGATGTATAACGTGGTTAGCGACATGCTAGTTAGCGGTAGCATTCTGTGCCTATGTGCCCACATATTGTAGTTTTAGCATTTTGATATTTCTGAATGTTAAAGCAAAGGTAATGCTAATTCGACAAGAGATAGTGTTTGGTAATGTGGCTCAATTCAGATAGTATGCTTTAAGGAGACGGACGTTGGTGTGTGAGAGAGAGAGAGAGACGGGTTTCCAACCGAAGGCCCTACTTTTTCTGCCCTGCTGTCCTGCCGTGGAGTGCCCTGCTGACGTGCTGTGACCTGTCGTGCTGTGCTTTTTTCCTTTGCTATCGCCATCGCCATTGCCGTACTGAGCCTCTTATTCCCCATTCCTTTCTGCCCCTACTGACTTTCCCTGGATTCGTGAGTACTAACATTCACATGCACGTGCTTTTTGTTTATGCTCAGTTCTGAGTGAAGCGGCCATTCCAGTTTTTAGGCCCCACCGCACACAAAGTGTCATCGAACAGGCCTGCAACGGGTTGTGGACATTTTTCAGAGGGAATAATTAATTAGTAAATTTCAATATAAACACAGAAAGGGTTTTTTCCTTTTGGGAAAGTGAAGTTTTATTTGCTTGTAAGTTTTTTTTTCTTCCATCTCTTTTCCTACACATGTGATTTGTTTTTATTTTTATTCTAAGATACATTTATCCTTTATTTCATGTTGTAAATAAATACTTGTGAATATTTTTGCATCTAAAATAGTTGTGGTGGTCATTATAAGAATAGCCAAGAGTATTACAAATATACATTTATTAGGAAGCATACAAAACAAGTTGTATTTCCCTACAACGAGCCCAGGCCCAGTCTCATTGTATTAAACACTCCAACTTTATTTTTCTAACTACATGGGACCTGGGTTACATAAATGGAGGCACCGCTGGGATCATTTAACATAAACTAGGATTTATAAACTTAGAGTACAATCAACTAGACCCCACAACTTTAGAGCAGTAGTATAGAGCTATCAGTATAAAAGTAACGTGCTAACAGTAACTAAAAGTAATTTAAGTAAATTACGGCAATGGCAGGCCAAACAAGCAGTCCATCACAACGTGAGTTAATTAACTGGTGCAAAGGAGAATCATTAGATTTAAAGCATGCCCTCCTGTTACATGGAGTGCCAGAAGGTGTTTCAAGAAAAGACATTGAAGAAACAGCAGGGACCATCAAAGCTTTGGGAAAAGTTATAGTGAGAGGCAAAATGTTTCACCCTCAACAACAATCAGTGATGGTGTTATGTGAGTGTCGTGAAGAGATTGACCCCTCTAAAATCCCACCTGAGATAATGCCTATAAGTGGAGGAAGTGGTTGGAAAACTGTCTACTACACAGAGCCTCAGCTTGATAACTTTGAAGAGAAGCTACTTACCTTTTTACAGAGTGAAGGGAGAACCTTAGAGGACATCCAAGGTCTATGTTCCCCCACCAAAGAGAGTAACAGCAACCCTGAAGACATCATCCGTGCGGTCGGTGATGTTATGAGCAGAACAAACAAACAACCTGACAGTCACCCATACAGACGTTTGCGGACATTCTCCGGGGTCAGTCCCACCCCAATTGGAGAAGAGACCTTAGACAACTGGCTGGAGCAAGCAACACTCTTAGTGGAGGAAGGTGAGTGCTCCGACAAAGAGAAACGACGTCGGATACTGGAAAGTCTCAAAGGGCCCGCCTTTGAAATCATTCAAGCTGTGCGCCTGACTCAACCTGATGCTAGCCCACGTGAGTACATAGAGGCTATAGAGAGCATTTTTGGTACAGTAGAGTCCTCGGAAGAATTATACCTGTCGTTTAGAGCCCTCCACCAACAGCCTGGTGAGCGTCTGTCTGAGTTCCTACGAAGAGTAGAAAAATCCCTTGTCAAAGTAGTACAGGGAGGTGGTTTACCTGTTAGTGCTGCCAACAGCGCTCGTTTAGAGCAGCTTCTTAGAGGGTCCACCTCTGAACTCATGTTGCTTCAGTTGAAAATTAGGGAGCGGAGTAGTAATCCCCCTACATTCTTGAACCTGTTAAGAGAAGTGATGGAAGAGGAAGGTCGCCAGTCAGCCAGACAAAGCCAAGTGTCACACATGCGTCCTCAGCGTGTACGCACTGTCCAAGTTGAAAAAGAGAAAGAATCTGAATCAGTCTCTAGGAGTGAACTGCAAGCTCAGATTAGAGAATTGAGAGCGCAGCTAGAGCAGAGAAGCCATCTACAACCTCAGCCATCTGATGAGTCCTTTACAGGTCCGAAAGAGAAACAAAAACAGAAAAATGAGTCACAGAGTGAATTGCAATCACTAAGGAAACAAGTGAAAGCCCTAGAAAATAAAATGAGTGTAATGGCAGTGAAATACACATCAGACCCCCCACGAGAACACACACACCAGCCCCACCGATACAAAGCAGCTCCAATTCACAAGCCCGCTCATTCCAGAGTTTTTTCTCCCCGACAAGACAATGATGAGTTTTTCTGCTATCGGTGTGGGGAAAATGGCCACATAGCCACCAGATGTACTGCCCCTGAAAATCTTCAGAAAGTTATCAGAAAGCTCATACGCTTGGTGCGAGTTTCCCCTTTACCAAACAAAGAGAACCCAAATACTGAAGCTGAAGAGCAGCGTGTAGCTAGAACCAATAAGGTTGAAGTCCCAAAACCTAACACTGACGTACCTGAAGGTCTTGTAGGTCCATCATTTATTCACACTATTAAAATTAATGATGTGGTCTGCGATGCTCTCATCGACAGTGGGTCTAACGTGACTATTATTTTTGAAAGCTGGTATAATGAACACTTACCTGATGTCCCGATAAAACCCCTCTCTGGTCTTGGACTCTGGGGCCTTTCTGACACCGAGTTTCCTTACAAAGGATACGTTGTTGTTGAGATGGATTTCACTGAAGAGATCACTGGTGTGTCGGGACGAGTAGAAGTGCTAGCTTTAATTTGCCCTGAGCCAAGAAACCAGCAACAAACCCCTATATTGGTTGGCACAAATACTTCTCTGTTTCGCCGCTTATGGGAGCTGGTGGAGACAAAAGGTGACGAGAACACTGTGCATTCAATGAGGATTCAGTCTGTTTACGCCCCTGTCAATGCACAGGAGCAGTGTACAAAAGATGAAGTCTTGGGACAAATAAAGTGGAAAGGACCCGGTTTACTCTCAATTTCTCCAGGTGCAAAGTACTATGCAACGTGCAAAGTGGAAAGACAGAGTGCCCCGTCCAAAGACCTTGTACTGATTGATGCACCCATGGACCAGTTGCTCCCCGCCGGTCTGCTGGTACAGCCTGGTGTGCTCGCAGACGCCAACATAGACGATAACAGTTTCACTGTCCTCATTCAGAATGAGTCCAAAAAGACAACTTCCATCCCAGTTGGGACCATCGTTGCTGAGATGTATGCTGTGGACACAGTTACCCCAGTTCAGCCTTCCGACCTCCCAGCTGAAACCCTAGACCCAAGTCTCTTTAATTTCAGGGACTCTCCCATTCCTGAAGAGTGGAAAAATCGGCTTCAACAGAAGTTGGCTGAGAGGCGGAATGTGTTCTCACTGCATGAGTGGGATGTTGGCCGCGCCAAGGGTGTTGAACACCACATACGCCTGCATGACCCCAGACCCTTCAGGGAAAGGTCAAGGAGACTAGCCCCTGCAGACATAGACGATGTGAGGCGACACATACAACAACTACTGGCCACTGGCATTATCACTGAGTCCCGTAGCCCATATGCCTCACCAATCGTTGTAGTCCGCAAAAAGAATGGGAAGATAAGAATCTGTATTGATTACAGAACACTGAACAACCGCACCACACCAGACCAGTACACAATGCCACGCATTGACGATGCCTTGGATTCTCTATCAGGCAGCCAATGGTTCTCGGTTCTGGATCTGCGCAGTGGTTACTACCAGATAGAGATGGCTCCGGAGGACAAAGAGAAGACAGCGTTTATTTGCCCTCTCGGTTTCTATCAATTTGAGCGCATGCCACAAGGAATCACAGGAGCGCCGGCAACATTTCAGCGCTTAATGGAAAAAGCTGTAGGCGATATGCATCTGCTGGAAGCTCTCGTGTACTTGGATGATATCATCATTTTCGGCAAGACATTTGAGGAGCATGAGCAACGTCTTCTCAAGGTGTTGGGCAGACTAGAGGAGGTCGGATTGAAGGTTTCTATCGACAAATGCCAATTCTGCCAGCCCGAGGTCAAGTATGTGGGTCACATCATTTCTGCTAACGGAATAGCTACTGATCCAGACAAAGTGGAGGTAGTAAAGCACTGGAAAGAGCCCACTCACCTGAAACCGCTGAAGTCCTTCCTCGGATTTTGCAGTTATTACCGGAGGTTCATTGCAAACTACTCTGCCATTGTCCGTCCCCTCTCCGAGCTCACCAAGGGTTACGCCCCCACTTGGCAAGCCCCCAAGACTAAAAAAAGTGTTGACCCAAGAAAAGTCTATTTCAAGCCCTCAGAGCCGTTCGGGGAACGGTGGACTAAGACCTGTCAGGACGCTTTTGAGCGTATCCGTGACTGTTTAATCAATGCCCCAGTGTTGGCGTTCGCTGACCCCACAAAGACGTACATCTTACATGTGGACGCCAGTATGAATGGTTTAGGCGCTGTTCTGAACCAGGAATATCCTGAGGGCCTCAGGCCAGTAGCTTTTGCCAGTCGTAAGCTTAAAGACTCAGAACACAACTATCCAGTCCATCAATTAGAATTTCTGGCATTAAAATGGGCTGTTGTGGACAAGTTTCACGATTACTTGTATGGAGCCAAGTTCATTGTGAGAACTGACAATAACCCCTTAACATATGTGTTGACCTCCGCCAAACTCAGTGCAGTTGGACATCGTTGGCTCGCCGCCCTTGCCACCTATGATTTCACCATCCAGTATCGACCAGGGAGATACAATATTGATGCTGATTTGTTGTCCCGACAGTACATTTCAGAGGAGACAAAAGAATGGACTAGTGTCCCACCTGCTGGCATCAAAGCTCTCTGCAAAAGAGCCTGCGTCAGTGGAGAGGCTGATGCGCCAGACAGATTGGTTGATCAGTTGGGAGCTCCTGCCACAGCGGTACCTGAAACTTATGTGTTTCCATTGAGCCTTAGCATGAACACCCTTGACCAGTTGAGCTCAAAAGATATTCAAGCATCACAAGATATGGACCCAACAATTGGGCCATTAAAGAAAGCACTGGAGAAGAATAAAGGCCTGACACGTTCAAGGAATGACTCACCTGAAACTGTGCTGCTCATACATGAAAGCCGCAAGTTGGAGCTAAAAGATGGATTACTCTACAGAGTAAAAGAAAAGAGGTGTGGAAAACAGATCAAACAACTTGTTCTGCCCGCAAGGTACCGCTCAATGGTGTTAAGGTCTCTACATGATGAGTGCGGACACATGGGAGTGGAACGCACCACCGAACTGATAAAGGACAGATTTTATTGGCCGCGAATGACAACTGAGGTTGAGCAGTACATTCGAACCTGTGGTAGATGTATCTCCAGGAAGACACTCCCTCAGCATGCTTCGCCCTTAAATCAAATAACAAGTAATGGCCCCTTGGATTTAGTTTGTATTGATTTTTTGCAAATAGAGCCTGACTCAAAAGGTGTTGCTAATGTGTTGGTAGTGACAGACCATTATACACGTTACGCACAAGCATTTGCAACAAAAGATCAAAAGGCTATCACAGTTGCAAGAGTATTGTGGGACAAGTATT
Source organism: Garra rufa (assembly GCF_049309525.1). Taxonomy (NCBI): domain Eukaryota; kingdom Metazoa; phylum Chordata; class Actinopteri; order Cypriniformes; family Cyprinidae; genus Garra; species Garra rufa. The sequence goes on from NC_133381.1 coordinate 11,672,478, forward strand.
TTGTGTACTATGGCCTACCTGCAAGGATACACTCGGATCAGGGCCGAGATTTTGAAAGTCGCCTGATCAAAGAACTCTTGTCCATGCTTGGGGTTCGGAAGTCAAGAACATCCCCCTACCACCCTCAAGGGGATGCCCAACCAGAAAGATTCAATCGAACACTTTTAGCCATGCTTGGTACCCTGGATACTGTACAGAAACAACATTGGAGTCAACATATCACCTACCTGGTACATGCATACAACTGCACAAAAAATGATTCCACGGGATACTCCCCTTATCATCTCATGTTCGGAAGGGAAGCAAGGTTACCCATTGACATCTGTTTTGGAATCTCGCCAAATGGTGAAAGTGAAACCTCCTACCAACAGTACGTCGCCAGGATGAGGAAAGAGTTGCAAAAAGCTTATCAGTTAGCATCTGACGCTGCTACAAAGAATCATCTGAAAAACAAAGCCCGATATGACCAACGCGTGAGAGATCTACCTTTGGAGAAAGGAGACAGAATTCTCATTGAAAATGTGGGTCTAAAAGGCAAACATAAACTCCAAGATCGATGGAAATCAATACCATATGTTGTTGTGGAGAAGTTGCCTAACCTGCCTGTTTATAAGGTCAAACCAGAGCATGGTTCAGGTGTGCTGAAAACTCTCCATCGAGATCACCTGTTGCCCATCGGTTACATGGTCAGGATGTCTAACCCATCAGATGATACAAGCTCTGTTCGGAGACCTGTAACAAGACCTCAACGTACTCTGAAACCTCAACCAAACACGTCTGAAGAAAGTGACACGGAGTCATCAGGCTCAGAGTTTGAAACTGTCCACAATCCTCCAGATTTTGATATGGATGAGGTCAGGAGACGGATAAACATAAATCACTCTGTAGAGAATGATGAGAGTGAAAAGTCTGAGGAGGAAAGCTGTGAAATTACAGAAACTCAACAACTTACAGAACCAGAGTATGAGGAACCGTCTGAAGGTGCTGCACCCCCTCTGTCACACTCCGATATCCAAGAGACAAATACTGAATCTGTGGAAGAAGATTCGCAAGAGTCAGAAGAGGGAGCCAGCTCATCTCAGTTACAAAGAAACAGACGTAATAAAGCTGCTAAAAGCACAAGAAGTGAAAGTGAAAGGTCTTCTACAGTCCGGACATCCCTGAGAAAACCAAAGCCATCTATGAGATTTACTTATGAGAAACCTGGTCATCCATCTTGTGAACCAGTTACCATCATGCACCATGGCATGGTCATCCAACTCAAGTTAAACCCTCCAGACCAAGACAATGAACCAAGAAAAAAGGCTAAAACATCCAAAACGTACATGGAGGAGGAAAAAAGAAATCGCCCTTCCAAGTTGAAGAGGGACAAAAGGTGTGATGAGGACATCTACACATTCAGAAGAGGGAGGGTGTAGCCCTGTACAAAATTCATATATGTTACAGAGCATAAAAAGATAAGTAACTGTGTAATAACAAAACAAAACAAAAGTTCATAGATAGAGTTCATGGTAGTTAAAATTGGTTAAAAGGTGTGCTAAAAAAAAAAAGCATAAATATAATATGTACAGTTTAATAAATAAGACTATTTACAGTTAAAGATAAATTCATACAAAAGTCTTTGAGTTCATCTGAGAGAAAAGTAGAGAAGAAGAAGCTGTGTTTATCTGTATAACCTAACCTGTTAACTGTTACATGTCAATCATTTAATTCCTGTTTTGCTTTTGGTTGTGTTAATACTCGAGCCAATCTGAGTAACGTCGCTGTGTAAGGGGCGGGACTAGTGGCACAGGTTTGTGCGGGGAGTAGTGAGAACGCATGAGAAAATAGAAAAAAAACGCTATCGAATAGAGAGCTAATGAAGGAGGCATCGTGTTGTGGGAAACATTAATGTTTTGTTGTGAAGGTCGACTACTCGTGGTCCTGACATAAACTTTGGTGTGACCTGCAAGAGGTGAATATGATTGTGTATGCCTGTAATTTTGTGCTATATCGAACTGTTATAGTGAAGAGACTGGATGTATAACGTGGTTAGCGACATGCTAGTTAGCGGTAGCATTCTGTGCCTATGTGCCCACATATTGTAGTTTTAGCATTTTGATATTTCTGAATGTTAAAGCAAAGGTAATGCTAATTCGACAAGAGATAGTGTTTGGTAATGTGGCTCAATTCAGATAGTATGCTTTAAGGAGACGGACGTTGGTGTGTGAGAGAGAGAGAGAGACGGGTTTCCAACCGAAGGCCCTACTTTTTCTGCCCTGCTGTCCTGCCGTGGAGTGCCCTGCTGACGTGCTGTGACCTGTCGTGCTGTGCTTTTTTCCTTTGCTATCGCCATCGCCATTGCCGTACTGAGCCTCTTATTCCCCATTCCTTTCTGCCCCTACTGACTTTCCCTGGATTCGTGAGTACTAACATTCACATGCACGTGCTTTTTGTTTATGCTCAGTTCTGAGTGAAGCGGCCATTCCAGTTTTTAGGCCCCACCGCACACAAAGTGTCATCGAACAGGCCTGCAACGGGTTGTGGACATTTTTCAGAGGGAATAATTAATTAGTAAATTTCAATATAAACACAGAAAGGGTTTTTTCCTTTTGGGAAAGTGAAGTTTTATTTGCTTGTAAGTTTTTTTTTCTTCCATCTCTTTTCCTACACATGTGATTTGTTTTTATTTTTATTCTAAGATACATTTATCCTTTATTTCATGTTGTAAATAAATACTTGTGAATATTTTTGCATCTAAAATAGTTGTGGTGGTCATTATAAGAATAGCCAAGAGTATTACAAATATACATTTATTAGGAAGCATACAAAACAAGTTGTATTTCCCTACAACGAGCCCAGGCCCAGTCTCATTGTATTAAACACTCCAACTTTATTTTTCTAACTACATGGGACCTGGGTTACACATAAAACAGAAATAATATACTAACCTTTTTGTCGAGTTATTGATGCAACATTTCTCTTTTGTCCTTTTTACCGCCACTTCCTCTCAACAGGAGAAAAAAAAATCTCCCTTGCCATTGGTCAATTTTTCGCGGGCAAGTTCACTACTGTAAACGGATTTACAGTAGTGGAGAATTACAGTAGTGATCATATATTTTCCCATAATCCTTTGCAGTTTACAGTAAAATACTGTATATACATTTTACAGTATCTTACTGTAGATATTACAGTAAAATACTGTTCAAATTACAAAAATCGGTTACAGTGTGACGTTGATGGAAGTACCAACCCAGTGTTTACAAAGCAAACGTGCAAAGAAAGTCAAACGCCCTTTACAAAGAACAAAAAGTAAAACAACAATGTTGGCCGATTTTGAAGTTGGAGGAGAAAATGAGATGGAGATTTTCACCCTACCCTACCTTCTTGTGTGACCTTTCCAATGTGATTACGAAATGCGCAAAGTCTTAGATGCTCAGCTAGTGCAAGATGAGCATTTGTGGTTAAAAAGTATATCAATGTAAATTGTTTTTAGAAAATGACAGAATGTTTTGCTAAATAGGACCCTTGTTACTTGGCTGGGACAGTGTAGAGCGCTTTGAAGCTGCATTGAAACTGCAATTGGGACCTTCAACCCACTGATCCCCACTGAAAAAAAAATTCCTGGAATGTTTTCCTCAAAAACCTTAATTTCTTTTTGACTGAAGAAAGAATGACATAAACATCTTGGATGACACGAGGCTGACTAAATTATCAGGAAATGTATATTTTGGAAGCGAACTAATCCTTTAAGCCCAGTCAAGTAATCTTTATTTATATAGTGTTTCAAACTAAAAATAAATTGTGTTAAAGCAGCTTTACAGTGTTAAACAAGAAAATAGGGGGTTGATAATGTAAAATTTACAGTAGTAAACTGCCAATTAAAGGCAGTTTTCATTTAAGCCCAAGTCTTTAGATCCAGTGTTTTTAGATCCAAGATAATTCTAGACATTCAGTCGTGTGGAAGATATTATGTAATCAGTTCAAATTGCAGTTCATTAATTAAAAGGGATGTTTCCTTGGTGCACCACATGGTGCCTTGCACTAAAACAAGGCACCCTGCGATGCATCAAGGAAATGAGAGATTTCTAGAGTCTACATATTGGTAAGAGGAAAATATTAATAATTCTTGAGTCCACAGGTCAACATTTATAAATGACCTGGTTAATTTTAATCACAAGGTCGCCATCTCACTACATAGCATGCGCACAGAGAAGGGAACAAAAAGAACCAGGACTTGAACTCCGGTCGCCCGAGGTGCAGATGTGCCGTATGTCAGATCATTGCCCACAAGGCTATGGCTCTGACACGGCGAAAACACTTTGATTGAATATTTGCCATGCTAAGCTTCGCCCAGGGCAGAATGTTGCATATGTCAAACTAGTTCAGCACTAATTTTGTTTGTGCATATAAAAAATTCTAATTAGAATCAAATTATTCAGCACTTTATGATGCTGCTCAGCTATCTTGTTTGGAGGTGAGACTCCACCACGTTTTAAAACAACCTCGCATGACAGGTTTTACAATGACGTCTCACACCCCTGCTGTTAGAATAATCAACAACTTGGTTGCAATGCTCATTTCACACCGACATGATGGGAAACGCAGAATAAATACAGTAAATCAACACAAGATTCTGCTTGCAAAACACGGGGGACCTGCTAACATTTTTTTATGACACTACAGGGTGTTGCTGTTTTATGATGGAAAGGACATCATAACTTGAAAGCATGGCTTTATTCTGCCTGTTTATTGTGGAGCAGGACTGTCTGGTACTTTTTACATTTGAGAAAGC
>NC_133381.1:11677751-11725930 GCF_049309525.1 Garra rufa
TACCCTTTTCTGGGACACTCGAAATTTAGCTCAGGAGCATTCATATTGCTTCTAGATGTTACTACACTTCGAGTGGCAAATTCATTTGAATGCGTATGATTTAGAAAGGCACACACCTCTCAGAAAAGGTCTAACAGCTGAAAATGCATATCAGAGCAAAAACCAAGTCCTGAGGTCAAGATAACTGCCTGTAGATCTCAGTGACAGACAATGATCTAGGGAAGAGTTCAGAAAAAAATCTGCTGCATTTAAGGTTCACAGAAGCATGTAGCCTCCATTATCCATAATGGAAGACGATTGGAACAACTAGGACTTTAGAAAATGTCTGCAAGCCCCCATCCAAGCTGACAGAGCTTGAGAGGTGAAAAGGTGAGGCAAAGAATGGCAGATAATTGCCAAATGCAGATGTGCAAAGCTTGTCACATCATACCCAAAAAGACTTGAGGCTGTAAAGGTGCTTCAACTATGTACTGAGTTAAGGGTATGAATACTTATGCAATGTACTTATTTCAGTGTTTTATTTTTAATAAATTTGTAAAATTTGCAAATCTGTTTTTTGCTTTGTCATTATTATGGTGTATGGAGTGTAAATTGATGTGGGGAAAAACTAATTTAAAGCAGTTTAACATAATGCTGCAACAGAACAAAATGTGAAAAAAACGAAGGGGTATGAATACTTTTGCAAGGCACTGTATGTATATCTTCTTTCTATCATTCTGTCTATCATTATTCTATTGTTTTATTTATAGTTACTGCATATCTGTCTGTCATTCTATCTATCATACTTTCTGTCTCTGTCTATCTATCTCTATCTCTATCTATTGTTCAATGTCATCTTGCATTATTTCTGTCAGTCAGTGTGTCCTCTATTGTCCCATTGTTCTGTCTGTCTACCTTTCTATTTATCACCCTTTTCATGTCTTTCAGTCTGTCTGTCTTATGTTCTGTCTGCCTGTATCTATCTGCTTTGTCTGTTGTTCTTTCTGTCTGTCTATTATTTTATCTATCATTCTTTCTTTCTGTCTGTCAGTTTATAATCCTGTCTGTCTATCTTTCTGTATTTCTGTCGCTATATCTATTGTTCTTGCTGTCTGCTGTCAATCAGTTTGTCCATGTACTGTTCTCTTGTTCTGTCTATCTTTCTGTTGTTATTTCTGTCTGTTTTTTGACTATCTATTGTCATTCTTTTCATTCTGTCTGTCTATCTTTCTGTCACTCTATCATTTTTTTCTGTCTGCTGCCAATCTGTCTGTCCATCTGTCATTCTGATATTCTTTCTGTCAGTTTATCATCCTGACTATCATTCTATCTATCATTCTTTCTGTCTGTCTGTTAGTTTATCATTCTTTCTGTCTGTCTATCTGTCTATATTTCTGTCGCTTTATCTGTCATTCGTGACTGAACTGAGGCTGTGCACCAAAAGCCATTTGGCAGCCGTCTATCTTGCTGTCAATCAGTCTGTCCATCAATCATTGTTCTGTCTATCTATCTTTCTATCATTCTGTCTGTCTTTCTATCATTCTATCTATTGTTCTGACTTTTTCTGTCTATCTATTATTCTATCATTCTATAATTCTATCATTCTTTCTGTCTGTCCTATCTATCGTTCTTTCTGTCTATCATTTTATCTATCGTCCTGTCTGTCTGTCTGTCTGCCTGTCTATCTTTCTGTCGCTATATCTATCTTTCTATCATTCTGTCTGTCTTTCTATCATTCTATCTATCGTTCTGACTTTTTTCTGTCTATCTATTATTCTATCATTCTATATTTTTTCATTCTTTCTGTCTGTCCTGTCTATCATCCTTTCTGTCTATCGTTTTATCTGTTGTCCTGTCTGTCTGTCTGCCTGTCTATCTTTCTGTCGCTATATCTATCGTTCTTTCTATCTGCTGTCAATCAGTTTGTCCATCTATTGTTCTATTGTTCTGTCTGTTGGTCATTCCTTCTGTCTGCCGTTCTATCATTCTGTCCATCATTCTGTCTTTCTATTTATTATTCTTTCATTCTATAATTCTATATGTCGTTCTATCTATTATTCTGTCTCTCTATCTATATGGTTCTATCTATCGTCTCTTTTCATCTGTCTTTCAGTTTCTGTCTATTGTTTTGTCTGTATTTATCTTTCTGTCTGTTTTGTTTGTTATTCTTTCTGTCTGTCAGTTTATCATCCTGTCTATTTGTCTATCTGTCTATATTTCTGTCGCTATATCTATCGTTCTTGCTCTCCGCTGTCAATCAGTCTGTCCATATTGTTCACTCGTTCTGTCTATCTATCTTTCTGTCATTCTTTCAGTCTGTCTTTCTTTTCATACGTCTGTCTAACGTTCTGTTTGTCTGTATCTATCTTTCAGTTGTTTTGTCTATTGTTCTTTCTGCCTGTCTATCTATCATTCTATACTTTTATCATTCAGTCTATACTTTCTGTCCATCTGTCAGTTTATCTTTTGTCGCTCTATCGTTCTTTCTGTCTGTTGTCAATCAGTTTGTCAATCTATCATTCTGTTTTTTTCAATTTTTTGTCATTCTTTCTGTCTGTCTTTCTATCTATTTTTCTGTCTGTATGTCTATCCATATAGTTATTTCTATCACTCTCTTCATCAGTTTTTTTAGTCTGTCTGTTTGTTGTTCTGTGTATTTATCTTTCTGTTTTTTTTGTCTGTTGTTCTTTCTGTCTGTCAGTTTATTGTCCTGTCTGTCTACCTGTCTATCTTTCTCTCACTATAACTTTTATTCTTACTCTCTCCTTTCAATCAGTCTGTCTACCTATAGTTCTGTTGTTCTACCTGTCTTTCTGTCATTCTATCTGCCTGTCTGTCTTTCTCTCATATAGACATTGTTTAATTCCTAGTATTCATGTCTTTCTTTAAGCCTCTGACTGTGTTTCACCCTATCGCAGTTCACGGCATTTGATTGCCATCTTCATCTTACAGTTGTATTAAAGCATATCTTCATTTTTTGCTTCTTTTCCCTCAAAGCTGCTATAATTTGTGATGATATATTCATACCCTTTCAGAGGAAGACATTGAATGAATGCGTTTGGCTAAAGGTGACACATTCTGCATGAATAAATACACGTCTAAGTATGACATTTGCAGAGTAGATTCATATACTTCCTGACATAAATAGCAGGGCCCTCTTGCTCTACTGCCACTCACAAAGTTTGCTGTGGCAGAAGGTTATAGAACTCGCCTGTCAGTTTCACTCACAGACTTTTCCCCAACTGCGCACGCTGTGTCCGTTCCTCCTGGCAAAGCATCCATGGCACATTTTGGGCATTGTTTACCGAGCAATTAGACTGGTCTTGCTGCACTAACAGGTGTTGTGGCTTTCAGGGGAATCCATGAATGCTAACGTCTGCAGCGCTATTGCTCCTTATCTGGCTTTCCAGTGCGATTTCTATATATATCAGTGATATTTATATACTTTTATAGTAATTGTTAAATACTTTGCATTAGTTTTTGCTCATTTAGCTTTATTTTATTATTATTTCAGTTTTAATTTGGAGTCATTTTAATACTTTATCTTAACATTTTATTTCAGTTATTTGATAATTCAGCCATTTGAAGTTATTTCCAATTTTCATGATTTTGTTTAAGTTTTTCCATTTATTTTATTTTGTAAAATATAAATATTAAACTTAAACTTAATTTTTTTTTAAATTTCTAGTTTGTTGTAGTAACATTATTTATTTCTAGTAAATTTTTTATTAGTTTTTTTCATTAAGCTTTATTTTATTATTTCAGTTTTAATTTGAGTAATTTTAATGCTTTAGCTTAACATTTTATTTCAGTTATTTGCCAAGGTAACATTTATAATTTTCATGATTTATTTATGTTTAAGTTTTTTTTAATGTAATATTTATACTTTATTTTGTCAAATATAGATATTAAACTTCGGGTTTCGTATAATATTTATATTGTATTGTACTAAAGTTTTAATATTTTCAGCTTTCAATGTAATTAGTTTTAACTATTTTAAAAAATGTAGTTTTATTTTATTTAGTTCCATATATATATATATATATGTGTGTGTGTGTGTGTGTGTGTAAAAAAATAAAATAATGACTAAAACTAAAAAATTGAATTAAATTTTTTTTCAGTGCATTTGAATTTTAGTTTAAATTATTGATCTATAATTAGTTTCTTCTTTTTTTAGTAATCAAAAACAGTATTTTAGTTAACAATAAATTTTGGGGTGACAAAATCTAGAAGACCTGGCAAACCTATAGTAATTGCTGACTCTGATTACTTATTGTTAGTGGGTGGAGGAGATGTAGTATAGTGCTTTGCCTCATTCCAAGGTTATTTGTTCAAATCACTATCTACACGGCCTGCTATTTTGCATCACAAGGTGTTGATGCACTAGCCAGGCGTTACATTTCCAACACTGACAAACACTTGCCAAGGCCCACGCAGTTGGGCTGATTTACGATGGTGGAGAGGAAGTCCACAGCCGAAGAAAGCTAAGTAATTACCTCAACGCTGTGACTAATTAGCACGGCAGCAATCTCTCTCCTCGTACACCCGAGGAAGGCCCTAGTCACTCCATCATGTCATCTGATAATTGTGTAATCTGTATTCTACACGGTATTCTGCTATAAACCTGCACCTTTGTGAGGAAAGCAAAACAGAGTGGGTGTTTATCTGACCCTTGTGTTTGCTTCTGATTTAAGAGCTCACCCAAGGTCATAATGAATATGCAGTGTCTGTGGGATTGCAAGCTGCTGTTAACTGCAGTCAGGAGACCGCTCCATATTACCCACAATGCTTCTGTGGTGACAGCATCATGCTATTATCAGACCAACAACGGACACACTTGAATGTTTAGTGAAACTCTGGAAATGGGATTCAGTTAATTTCACATTTGGGACTCTTAAATACTGATATGGGGCTGATTGTAATGGTCATGGACTGTGAAATTTATATCTCTGTTTTGGTGTTTGTAAAGAGGCATGTGAGTTCACTGTCATACAAAATGGCCTTGCAGTTTCCACAGAGCTTATGAGCCATTGATATCATTAGGACCTTTTCCACACTAATACATTTTCATATGAAAACACATCTTTTTCTCTCAGTTTTGGCCTTCCATTCACACTGAGATGGCGTTTTGTCTGAGCTTTTGGAAAACGCTTCACAAAGTGGATATATTTGAAAACAAGAATGTCTCCAATTGAGTGACTGAGGTGTTCTGTTGTTGGATGTAATAATGACCAAAGCAGTCGTCATTTACTCATGACATCTGAGTGGCTGAAGATGCAGAGGATTAATGTTACTTTCGTTTTTGAAAGGAAAGCACCAATCCCGATCTACATATGTGTCTATGTTCCTGCGAATCATTCGTGATGCAGCTTCACCCACAGCAGAAGTGAGTATAAGGGTTTTTTATGCATCTTTGCAAATGGCCTTTCTTAATAATGGGCTTGTTAGCTAAACATGGCTAAATGTAGCTAAAGTAAACATTACGGCTCGTCATCCCACGGCAGAGAGGGGCAGGGCGAGCAGAGCTCATTAGCATTTAAACATGCAACAGAATAGCGCGCTCTAAAAAGGGCTGATTTTGACAAGGTAAAAAGAGTGTTTTTTACACTACTATTGAGAAATTTTAACTAAAGTATGTTAGAGACTTCTCATTAAGACCCTAAAAAATCAAATCAACAAAATGGGCATCCGATGACTCCTTTAAAACAAAAATGCCGTTTTACATGTATTATTCAGTTCCCCTTCTAGGGAACTTGTGCTGCGTCCTCTAGCGGACACTATGGCTACATTTACACTGCAGGTTGTTTTTCAACTGTCGAAAAAGTAGCCCAATTACGCAAGGAAACTGTGGATTTGGCAACACTTGCACAGCGCACTGTCATACGCAAGTAAACATGGAGGACATAAAGTAAGCGATTATGCGTTCATTTATAGTATAATCTGCTGCAGAAGATGGCAAAATTATGCTCAGGAAATATGAAATATACAGACAAGAATGTGACAAAAGACAGCAGAGTTTTAAAACTTTTATTTAAATACGAGCCCTCATGTTTTGCTTGTATATAGAGTTGTCTGACACATCACATTTTCACTGATTACCTTTCGCAACTTTGGGTATGTAAAATCGTGGAATTATAGCAAATATTGATCTAGAGTGATGTGAAAGTCATAACCTCTGACATGACTGTTCACACTGCGGTTGCATTGCAAAACATCTGACCTGTATCGGATTTAGTACCACATATGGAAGTGGCACACATCTGCCTGCAGTGTGAATGTACTGTAGCCTATGGCTTCACTCTGCTGACAGATGTGGCCCAAATTTTTTTTTTGCTCACATGCAACTCAAATCTGTTTTTCTCATGGCAGTGTGAACAGCACATACCACATGGAATCACATTTTTTTTAATTCCGATTTGTGCCACTTCCATATGTGGTCCTAAATCTGAAATGGATGTTTTGCAATGCAACTTTTTTGTCACTCTAGATCAACATCTGTCATGATCCTGCGCACATGGGAGTCATTTCAAAGATTTTACATACCCAAAGTAATCAAGACAGTTGCGAAAGATAATCAGTGGAAGTGTGATGTGTCAAACTCATAAATATTACAGTGACAACTCCACAAGCAAAACATGAGGGCTTGTGTCATAAAAGTTTCAAAACTCTTCTGTCACATCCTTGTCTTTATTGCAAAAGGTAATCAGTGAAAGTGTGATGTGTCAGAACTCATAAATATTACAGTGACAACTCCATATGAGGGCTCATATCATAAAAGTTTCAAAACTCTTCTGTCACATCCTTGTCTTTATTTTTCATATTGCTTGCACATAATATGCTGGCTTCTGCAGCAGATCACACTATAAATACCCACATAATCGCTTACTTTATGTCCTTTGCCAAGACAGTTTTCCAGTGGAATTGGGCTACTTTGTCACTGTTGCTGTGGGTTTAAGTGACCCCACTGACACGTTATTTACCCCCCAGAATGCGATTTGGCTAGTTTTGGACTAGTTTTGGACTAGTTTTAAAAAAAACAATTGGGCGGATTTTTAAAAAATCTGAAAATCTGCAACCCTGTTCTTATTGTTTTTATGTGCATATAGGTCAGTTCAGAACAGTAATCTGTTCACACTAGAAATCTGACATTGGACATTTAAAACAACATGTGAACAGCTATACAAAAATCAGTACACAAATTGGAATTGAGCACTAAGGCTTGCAGTGCAAACGTAACCCTAGACGTTCCCCTTCTAGGGAACTCGCACAGCATCATCAAAGTGTCCGCTAGAGGACGCAGCGTCTTGTTCCCTCTTTGGGAAGCATTGTTATATGCGTTACCCAAGATGTTTTATATAATATGCATTTGTCAGCTGTGCTGGTTCAGGTTCTGCCACTGACAGGGTTGCCAGGTTTTCCAACAAAACCTGCCCAACCTGCCTCAAAACTAGCCCAAAAGTAGCCCAACCATTTTGAGGGGGGTCCCCTGGTAAAAATGGTGTTCCGCGGGGGTAAAATACATATTTTTTGGCAGGATTCCCCTGGTATAATTATCGTTCCAGGGGATAAATTTTACGTTATTGGGGTCGCTTCAACCCACGGAAAGAGTGTTAAAGTAGCCCAATTCTGTGGGAAACCATGGACTTGGCAACACCGGCCACTGACTAGATGGAAAAATAATAAAAGTTTCTTTGCTGGATCAAACAAAAACTAGACTGAAGCATGCATGAATGGATTAGATGGACAAACAAATTGCCAATATACTTTGTTTCTTTTTGTTTTCTTTCTCTGTCTCTGCCTCATACAGTCTCTACATGCAGTATACTGCTGGAATGTGGTGCAATTAAATAGAAAAGTCCGGAAAAAAATTAAGGTGTTTAGCTGGTGTTCCAGTGTGGCCTATATTAATGTTGTCTGTTTTGCTAGTTTGTGAGCCATTTTGGGTGAAAGCTGTCTGAATAGATATACTGTGCAAGTGAAGAAACCAACTTCACAGAGACCAGAATGACTATAGAAAGGGTCCCTGAGCAGATTTCTCTATTGCTGCTATTTCACTCTTGCCTCAAACTTTTCATAATATCACCGCATGTGCTTTTGCATGTTTGCACACTGGCTGTCCAATGGTTTTGGTGTGTTTGGTTTAATGCGGTGTGCCTCTTTCAACTGTCCAAATGATCAAACTGTGATTCACAACTCCCTGTGGCTTCACAGACTGGAAAGAAAACAAACAGATAAAGCAATGTGCAAATTAATGAACTGTACAAAAAGTGTGGAAAAGCTGAAGGTACATCTGGGGATGCTGACACCAGAAAAGTGATCAGATCGCCAGACGCAAGTCAGCAGACACTATAGCTACTTAAATACTTCTCCCAAATCCCCTTTACTGTTGTGAGGCCTTGTTTAATGGATTTGATGAATAAAACATGGATGGAAATTTGTCTAAAGGGAGGGGGCTTAGCTCTGTATATCAAACTTACTAATCCCTTGAAGAGCAAACATTAAAGCTTCTTTTTGCCATTGCTCCGCAGGATTGAATGCCTGCACGTCCCCTTATAAAGAAGTCTTATCAGTAAAAGTGCTACATTAAGCCAAGGTTATACGGATGCAGAGCTAGTCATTAAATGGCACAGGAAACACGTTTCTTGCATTGGAGCAGTGTCTTAATTGCTGTCCGGAGGAAGGCCGTGCCAGTGCGGCGCTGTGAATGGCAAGCATGAAGAATTCAATGGCTCTCATAGGACGTCCAGGACTGCAGTGTAATTACAGGCTTTGTCATAACTCTGTCTGCACTGTAAACAGGTGCTGCTCTGGAATGAGCTAAAAAGACATCTGGGATGCCACGAGGAAAGACTCAACTATAAACATGGATAATATTATTTGGAAATGGTGACTCATCAAAATCTGACCTGATTGTGTTGTGTTGAGCATGGCACTATTACTATTCGTGACATATTCATTGTGAAATGTCCACTGAGTGGCGCTGAAAGAGTGTTAATTTTTTTTAAACTGAAACAGATGAGCATACATATGGCATGTTTTATGTGACGTTGGTTTTGTACACGTCACTGCAGTTCCGACTTGAAATGTCCGTTGAGTAATGCAATAACTCTAAAGCTCTGTGAACGTTTTTAATCTCTCATTTTTCAGCTCTTTCATCGCGTTTTTCACAGGATTTGTAACCAAGGATTCCGCAACTTAAGTCCAATTCTGTGCTGACTGAGCTACAAAGGTACATTTTCGTTGTGAGATCAGGTAGCCCAGTGTTGTTGTGTGATGTTAGTTTTGCATAATAACCTGTAAAGGCCAAATATATTTTAAAAAGTTAAAATTAAGTTCCCTTCCGGAGGGAACTCTATGCTGCGTCCTAGCGGATACTTTGGGAACTGCCTTCACCGTTACCGGTTGTGAAGCTCCAATAGAACAACGACAATGAAATTGACATTGGCCGGCGCCAGCCTATGACGTCATTAACAAGGCGCCTACCAGTATAAAAGGGGCGCTTGTAAATACATCAACCATGTTTTTGTCTTCAGTCTCCTTGTTCGAAGCGTGAGTAGAATGACGACTCCCAGAGTGAAACAGTTCAGGAAGTGTGCAGCTCCGTGTCAGAGAAGTCTGACACCGGATGATGCACACAGCCTATGTGTAATGTGAAGAGCATGCACGCTCTGTTCTCGAGGGAACAGAGTGCGTTCACTGTGAGAGCTTCCCTCTTAGGAAGCTTCGCTCTCGTTTGTCCCTTTTCTCGAGAGAATTGGGACATTCATCTGCCCCACGCGGCTCGGGTCCCGCGGCAGCCGAGGCTGCCCAGCAATTGAGATTGTGGGGTTCACAGATGGAGCTCGCTGACGAGTTTGTCTCTCACGCTCGCCAGCGGCTGACGAGGGCGCGCCGCTGGATGAGGTTGTTTTATCTCTTACATCCTCCGATCCAGCACCGAGTGCTCTTTTGGCTGCAAGCCAGGGTGAGCAGGAAGTGGGTCATATGGACGAAGAGGAATTTTCTGAGTCCATTCAGCCTGCCTGCCCCGCGTATGAGGAGTTGATGGCCGTTATGGAGCGTGCCGCTGTGCGATTAGATCTGCAGTGGAGGCGCACGCAGGGAGAGGTCGCTCATGGTAGGTTCATGGAGCCTCCCATTCCTTTCCGACCCATATAATGAGGTCGAGAAGGCATGGGATAAGCCATACTCGGCCCGGATGTTAACTATGCTGATGTTGAGGGAATACGTGGGCACAGGTATGTGTCGATGCCCCCCGTGGAAGATACGCTTGCTAGCTATATTTCAGCGGGGGTAACATCGACGCTTAAGGCTCCAACCCTGCCGTCCAAACCGCTGAAAGAAATGTCACGGTTGAACGGCAGCGCATACACGGCTGTGGGTCAGGCTGGTGCCGCCCTGCACACGGTGGCAGTGTTGCAGGCATACCAGGCTCATCTACTAAAAGATTTGGACCAGGGTCTGGGGCTTTCCCCTGACGAGGTGACTGAGCTGCGCCGCACCACTGATCTGTCTCTGAGGGCCAGACTGCGACCGCTGTTGGCCGGGCCATGGCTGCCTTGGTGGCCACAGAGAGACATCTGTGGGTGAACCTGGTGGACATCGGGGAGAAAGAGAAGCGCTTTCTTCTCGATGCGCCGGTTTCGCCTTCCAAATTGTTCGGCACATCCGTTGAGACGGTGGTCGATAAATTCAGGAAGGCGAAGGCGCGCTCAGTGGAATTTAGATCCTTCATCCCTCGCCAGTCCACGCCCCCACCCGAACGCAGGGGAAAGCCTGGCACGCCCTGGTCTGAGGGCCAGAGGCAGGGCCAGGCGGCTAGTGTGGCCACTCGAGGCCCTCCTCCGAGTAGGAGTAGGTCTCAGAGGAGACGTGACGCACGGCGTCGGAGAGGGGATCTTAGGGAAACGATCCAGCGCAGGCGCAGCAGCAGGCCTGGAGCGGGTACCTAGGGTCTCCTCTCCCTCACGTTCGTTCGGCCGCCTGCCTTTTTCCCCCTCCTAAGACTCTGGGCCGATGATGAGATTGATAAACTCAATCTGATGGCCCGGTACACGAACTGACATATATGGGTGTGTATATATGTATATGTGTGTATGTTTTGTTTGTCTACCAGCTCCGCTTGGGTGAGACTTAGTATTGGGCTCCATAACTGAACCCTACTGTCCCTGAGTGATGAGTGTAGCCAGGTCTCCCCTCGTTTGTGAGTTAGTGTGTCGAGACCTCCACTTGTATAACTCCTGTAGGGGTTAAGCGTTGTTAGGCTTCCTCTCTCTTTGGAGAGTTATCCTTTGAAGCCTCCGCTGTTTTGAGATCGGTTTAGGCATTTTTATACCTGCATAGGCATGTTTACACACCTACTGGGTGTGGCAGAGTCTGCGCAGAGTCTCCACTCTTTAAATTGAGTGTAAAGCCGGTAAGGTCGGGTTGAGATATCCACCCCTTTTTTAAAAGAATAGTGTAAGCAACCTAGGGTTGAGTGCTGTAGGCTGCCTCTCATTTTGAAGCCCACGCTCCTCAGGGATCTGCATCGAAGGTTAGAGAAAGGAAAGTTTGGTAAAACCCCCCTGTGAGTAGTTTTTATTCAGGCCTCCTCTCGCTGAGAGTTGTGCTGTTGAGACTTCCACAGAGGTTCACATTTAGGCCGATTTCTCACAGTTCCATCTTGGGCAGTTCTAGTAGCTTGTAGGCTTCTTTGAGCCTCGCTATCTATACTAAGGCGTGATGCAGCAGGTCTTCCTTGGTGAAAGCCCTGTGTTGGACCCTCCAGAGTTCATTAAACTCTGTATACACGCTTAAAGCTCCGTCCAGATGGTAATTTTAGTATGCAGGCTCTGCTTGAGCCTTATTTACTATACTGGGGTTGAGTGTAGTTAGGTCTCCCTTCATTTTAGTGAGTTGTGTTGTTCTTAGACCTCCACTCCTAGATTTTCCTGCCACGGTGAGCGTTGTCAGGCCTCTTCGAGTCGAGAATCGCTCTACTGAAGCATCCGCTCTCTGAAACTCCACTAAGGCGATCTATTTTTGCTTTGCATAATTAATCGCCTTAGGCGCTGAGTGTGGTCAGGTCCCTTCCCTTTGATTACTGTGTTCATACAAGTGAGACCTCCACTCCTAGGAGTCCCCCCTTTCAGAGCGAGATCGAATGGAGTGTTGTTAGGCCTCCTCTCGGTAAAGAGAGTCTTTCTGCTGAAGCCTCCACTCTGAAGTGCTGCTGATTAGGTCTCCTCTCGCCTAGTGGCGTTATGATGAAGATCTTGCTCTCACAGTCTTTCCTATGGCCTAGACTGAGAGCTGTGGGACGTATTTCTCACAATGAGAATCGTCTAGCTGCAGCCTTCGCTCTGTAGAGCTCCACTCAGGTAGTTTATGTAGGCTGTTTAGCTTCACTAACTGCCTCTAGTGTTGAAGCTTTAGATATGAGTGTTGTCCGGCTTCCTCTCATTTTAGAGAGTCTTTTTGCTGAAGCCTCCACTCTTAAGTGCTGCTGTTAGGTCCCCTCTCGCCTGTGGCGTTTTGCTGAGGACCTCCGCTCTCACACGTCTTCCTTACAGTCTAGACTGAGAGCTGTTAGACCTTTTCTCATTTGAGAAATCATCTAACTGCAGCCTTCGCTCTTGGGAGCTCCACTTAAGTAGTTCATGTTGGCTCTGTGAGCTTTACCAACTGCTTCTAGTGTTGAGCGTGGCTAATATCCACTCCTGAGAGCTCTTTCCCTAAGGATTGAGCATTGTCAGGCCACCTCTCCTTTAGAGAGTCTTTTTGCTGAAGCCTCCGCTCTCCTTAAGCTCCGCTTCTAGTACATAGGTCTACTGTGAGCCTTGCTACCCTTATGAGACATTGTATGGTGGCCCTCGCTGTGCTTTGGGCCCCTTCTAAAACCCACATGAGTGGTGAGTACACATGCGAGTCTATGTGCACTCCCTAAAATCCAGCTGGTAAGGTTCCCTCCTAAGTGTCGGGTCCTTTTCTAAAATCCTTATGGTATGGGTTACGCAGTCCCTCCGTTCCCATTTTTTTTAGTTTTCCCCTCGTTTTTTCCCAACTTTTGTCTCAGTAGCACAGTGTTTCAGGTCTCCTCTCGTTCCGAGAGTCGTTGTATTGAGACCTCTCTCACTCTCTCAGAGCTCATTTTAGACCCATTCTCACAGTATGTTAGCTGGTAGGCCCTGTTGAGCCTCGCTAACTATTCTTGGTATTGTGCTAAGAGCCCCTCTGCCAAGGCTGAGTGTTAGGCTTTTTCTCTCTTTAGAGATTCATTTCATGAAGCCTCCACTCTACAGAGTCCTATATGTAGACTCTTAGGTGAGTTTGGTACTTCCTAGCGTTGAGTGTAGCCAGGTCTCCCCTCAGTGAGGGTTATCATCTTGAGACCTCCATTCTTGAGCTTCTATACAGTGAATATTAAGGCCTCTTGTGAGCAAACTGCTACCATCGTAAACATGGTTTCCCACGCTAAAAGCCTGGGCACCTTCTCAAACCCACATTAGTGGTGAGTACTCACGTAAAGCTTTGAGCACTCCCTAAAACCCACATGAAGTGCACACGCAAGTCTCTGGGCACTTTCTGAAATCCACATGAGTGGTAAAGATCCACCGAGGGTAGGGTTATTTTCTAAAAATCCTATATGGTATGGTTACGCAGTATCTCTGTTCCCATTCTAGAGTTGGTTCTAAAAACCTCTGGCTTTTCCCACTCCATTCTGGTAGCATGGTGTATCAGGTCTCCTCTCTGTGAGAATCGTTTGACCGTCACTCTGAAAGAGCTTACTTATTAGGCCCATTCTCACAGTCATGACAGCTGGTAGGCCCCTTCCTGGCCTCGCTACCTATCCTTGGTGGAGTGCTAATACTACCACTCACCAAGACTGAGTGTTGTCAGGCTTTTCTCTCTTTAGAGATTCATTTTGAAGCCTCCACACTATAAGAGCCCTGCTTTCAGCATGTGAGCCCTTCTGTGAGTTTTGTTGTTTCCAAGCGTTGAGTGTAGCCAGCAGTGATGGGAATAACGGCGCTATAAATAAACGGCGTTACTAATGGCGATACTTTTTTCAGTAACTAGTAATCAAACGAATTACTCTTTCTCCCGTTACAACGCCGTTACCGTTACTGACAATAAAATGCGCGTTACTATAACTGAGAACACTGAAGCGGTTTTCATGCGAGCAGCGTCTTTCTCAGCCATAGGACCTCTCTTTCTCTGAGGTGTTTGTGTATGTTCGGGGCTGAGGCGGGACACATAACCAGTGATGATGATTGGTGTGGCTGTAAACGTGGTGTAACTGAGAACGCGATGATTGGCTTACATTGAGTAAATTTCCATTGTTTGCCAATCAGAGGCAGAGTAGTGCGGGTGTTCACACACAAGCACGTGCACGTTTAGTCGCACACACCGACATCCAGGAGTCACACCGACATCCAGTCCAACAAGTTCAAAGGTAGCTTTTGAAAACTGGAAGTATAAGCATACTTTTCCCTCGCTGAGGTGAAAGGCAAAAATATTTATGTAACGTGCAACTTATGCAGGAAAAAAAGAGTCTCTCTGCGTCTGTGACAAGTAATTCTAAAATGAAGCACCTCACATCATCACATGCCTCCACAAAATTAGTGGCTTAGAACGCAGGTGATAACGATATTTAAAGTTCTAAACCATCTTTATTTGTGCTTTATTGTTCCACTATAGTAATGATAATATTTATAATAATATGTTGAATCTGATAGTTGTCTTTCACGTTGTCCCACAACAACATTAAACTAGTGTAGATTAGTGTACAATGTTTTATATTTATTTTACAGTTATACTAATTAGATTTTTTAAGTAACGCAATAATTACTTTGACTGGTAATTAGTTACTTTTATAATGATGTAACTCAGTTACTAACTCAGTTACTATTTGTGAGAAGTAACTAGTAACTATAACTAATTACTTTTTTAAAGGTATGTGCCCAACACTGGTAGCCAGGTCTCCCCTCACTTAGAGGGTCATCATACTGAGACCTCCACTCTTAAGAGCTTCCCGTAGGATTGAGCATTTTCAGGCTTCCTCTCATAGATAGAGAGTCTTCTGTGAAGCCTCCGTTCTCCAGAAGCTCCGCTTCCAGTACTTTCAAGTGTGAGTGTAGCCAGGTCTCCCCTCACCAAGAGGGTTATTGTTTGAGACCTCCACTCTTAAAGAGCTCCAAAGGCTCTGCTTCCAGGCTTTGCTGCCGCCTGGGATAGTGATATGGTGATTCCCTCGCTACGCTCTGGGCACCTCCTCAAATCCACAATAGTGGTGAGTACTCACGTAAAGCTTTGAGCACTCCCTAAAACCCACATGAAGTGGTAAGTGCACACGCAAGTCTCTGGGCACTTTCTGAAATCCACATGAGTGGTACCCCGAGGGTAGGGTTCTTTTCTAAAAATCCTATATGGCATGGGTTACGCAGTATCTCAGTTCCCATTCTAGAGTTGGTTCTAAAAACCCCTGGGTTTTTTCCAACTCCACTCCAGGTAGCACTGTTCATAGGATCGAGTGTCGCTAGGCTTCCTCTCATCTAGAGAGTCTTCTTGCTGAAGCCTCCATTCTCCTGAGAAACTCCACTTAGGTGGTTCTATTGCTTAGGCTCTGTGAGCCTCATGAATTACCTCTTGTGTCGAGTGTAGGTCATGGGACCTCCACTCTCAGAGTTTTCCCGCAAGCACAGTGTTGCTAGGCTTCCTCTCGTTTAGAGAGTCTTTCTGAAGCCTCCGCTCTTCAGAACCTCGCTTAGTATGAAGACTTAGTGGTAAGCTTCATTACATTCTGTAGTGGTGAGTGTAGTTAGGTCTCCTCTTGCTTAGAAAATCAGATCTCCACTCTTAGGAGTTCCGTGCTTGGGTAGCCGAGCTAGCTGTGACGGACGTAGCTCTGAGCTGACCTAGTAGGTCAGGCTCAGGCCCAAGCAATTCTCGCTGGAAGTAGGGGTGATGTTCCTTCTTGACTCCTCAATCAGTCAGTTGATCACTTATCCCTCAGCATGGCAGCGTGGGTATAAACGTTCCCAAAGTGTCCGCTAGGACGCAGCGTAGAGTTCCCTACGGAAGGGAACGTCTAAGGTTACGTATGTAACCCTTGTTCCCTGAGGACAGGGAACGAGACGCTGCGTCTCGTAGCCATGCTTCGGGCCCCACTTACGTCTCCGTCAGACAAAAAGATGGTTGATGTATTTACAAGCGCCCCTTTTATACTGGTAGGCGCCTTGTTAATGACGTCATAGGCTGGCGCCGGCCAATGTCAAGTTCATTGTCGTTGTTCTATAGGAGCTTCAGAACCGGCAACGCTGAAGGCAGTTCCCAAAGTGTCTGCTAGCACGCAGCGTCTCGTTCCCTGTCCTTAGGTAACCAGGGTTACATACGTAACCTTAGACGTTTTCCTGGAGCACTTTATGTTGACTAAGCATGTTAGCTCAATACATAGCAAAATATCCTGTGTACTATCGATATGCATTTCATTTTTTTTTTCATTTTTAAACCTATTTTAAATTATTATTTTTTAATTAATTAAAAATGTAAAGAATATTAATTGTTAATGTCCCTATTCATGTAATTTAGGATTTTGTTTTCATGTAATATTAATTAATTTTCTTTGTCTAAAATGGCATCTAATTTTAGTAAAAAATAAATAAATCAATAAATCAACTTAATTGCAATGCAAAATGAAGCCACATATTCAAATCTTTTATAAATTAACATAAAAAAAACGTTCTTCAGTAGTTTCACTGATGCATTTAATGGCCTATTCAAACCTGGACCAAACTTGCAGAAATTAAAAATAAATATATATAAAAAAATAAATTAAAAAAAGGAAAATAGGACAATGAATAAAGGAATAAATGATTTGATAAAACAAAACAAATCAATCATTTTTTGTAATAATATATTTTTTATTTTCTGTATCTATTTTTATTATTTTTTACTTTTATGAATTAATTAATTAATTTATTCATTCATTCATACAAACCAAGGATATAATAATAAGGATATAGCTTAAAAAAGATCCACACCACAACTATAACGGTAAAGGTTGTGCTTATTATAAACAGGATGTTATTGTGCATTGATGTGAGCACTTATGTAGTTATTGTTGGAGACATATTTATACTTATCTTTATTGGTGTTGACAGGCCTTAACACTACAAATGGGGCATTACTGTTGTGTGTGTGTGAATTCTGTATACTAAACTTTTGTTGTTGTGTTTCTTTGTTACATTAAAGACATGGACCTAAAAACGAAAATATGTCATTCACAGGACATTTTGTACTTCATAATTTGATAGATACATATTATTCCTGTATTTTTTTAAACATGCTGTAAGGCAAAAATACTATTAATCAGTTTTCAAAGTCAGCCAGCTGACATCAGAAAAGAAAGATGGCTGACATTTAGACTGACAGCTTCATTATGCTGATTTCTTGAAGAAGGATAGATTCCCTTAGAGGATAAAGTCACCGTGAGTTTGAAGATCTGTGTTCAGATCTGTCTTTGGGCACTTTTGACCGCTGGCGCTGTGCTCGTAAATAGGATACTTAACCTCATCTGGTGTAGTGATGGCCTTTGAGTGCTTTTTTGTCAGAGATGACATCATTTTAAATTTCAAAAAGCTAAAATAATAATAATAATAAAACTCAGAGGCTATTTAGACAGCTAGGAGGAGACCCGGGGCTGGTAAGTGACAGGGGTTTGTTTGAGACAGAGTTCTGGGTCACAAAAATGTGACATCTAAATGCATGCTCTCATATATTGAAATTCCTACAGTATAAAATGTACAGGGAAAGACTGGCCTGGTCTGTAACAGTGAGACAGATCTGTAATACCTGCAGTGGCCTTTAGAGGCAGTAGAGTGTTGGTTCTGCTCACACACATAATTACATCCCCCTCTCAGTGCTATATGACTGCAGCAGTGGTGTGGTGTGATTGAAACATCCTCGGAGTGAAAATAGTTCTTAAAATCCTTGTTAATAGAAGGCCAAAGGTGCAAAGAGGGGAAGCAGATGGAGGGCAGGGAAAGTGTGGAGGTCCAGGCCACCTTACAGATACAGGTGTCAGGTCTTATTTGCAGCCAGCAACATTGACATGAAACACAAAACCTGAACCTGTTTAGCTTTAATGCAAACATGTAGGCTGCTGCCATACATATATTATTTCTTGTGCATTTTATACATTTTTGACCTGTTGACCTTTTGAAGGTCTGTCCACTAGAGATGTTAACATTTCTCATAAGAGATATTTTAAAACTTAAGCATACAGTTTTTAAATGATGCCATATTACAATGACAAATGACTTTTGTTAAACATACCATCTGGAATTTAAAACTTGTGATGGACAAACAAGCCTCTTTGTCTCATTACAAATAGAGAAAGCTAATTAAGCCCCACAGTTTTTAATTTTAAAAGTGAATCATCATCATAATTACCAATTTTAAAATGATTGAATTGTAATGCTAATAATATCCAGTGTAATAGGAGTCAAAAGTGTCAATGAATACTGTGTGATTCCGAAAAATAAGTTGCACTGGGTCAATATTTTATTGTTGAGAGAAAAAATTGGTGTATAATTCCAGCCTGGTCTCATTGTTTATACATGGGTAACATTTAGAAGCACAAAATGTACATTTTTTATGTTTTTATTGATGCTGAAACATATAATTTGGATATATTTGATTTTTAAAACCTAAAAATTGCACTTTTGGTGTATTTTATGTGGGGTCTATTGTCAGTCACAGCATGCCGGAGAAAACACCTTTTGTGTCCCATGGCAAACAAAGTAAACATTAAATGATAAGTAAGGTCATTGCACAATGACTCCGAATTTTCTTATGTGTTCCCTGCTGAAAAAAAAAACAAAAAAAAAACAGCTAAAACCAGCCTAGGATGGTTGGCTGGTCTTAGCTGGTTTAAGCTGGAAGTAGTTGGTTTAGGTCAGGCTGGTTTTAGCTGGTAGTTTTTCAGCCTGCCCAATTAAGACCAGCCTCACCAAAAGTGGCCAAAACCCCTCTAAAACCAGCCTGCTGACCAGCTAAAACCAGGCTGGTTGACCAGCTAAAACCAGCTGGTTTTAGCAGTTTTTTTTCACCAGGGTTTTTTTCATATTCGTCATCAAAATTCTATATACGATTGCTATAAACGATTGCAGAAATACTATTAATGTGAAGGGGTTTAAAGTGTAGTCTTGTTGAACATTATGTATTTTTCGAAAATGAGTCAGCAGCAGAAATCACAGAACAGAATGAAATGTTCAATCATGTCATATTATGAAAATAAGTAAACAGTTGAATAGGCTAATTGTCATTGTCATAATGACAAACGAATACAATAATTTTAAAATTAACGCCGTGATTTCAATATTCATATTGTAAGTTAGTGAAGTTGTTCATTGTCAGAGTCATGTCTATGTCTTGTCCTGTTCTGTTCTGTTTCCCAAGTGTTTTTTCCCCTATGTTTCTAGTGTAATGGTTTAGTCCTTGTTTTCCCCCTTTTGATTTAGTCCTTTTGGTTTGTTCTTGCCCATATTTGTATTTCCCCCTCGTTATCTTGTTAACTTGTTTGTGACCACGCCCATGTTTCAGTGTATTTAAGAGTCTGTGTGTGCACTCCCCATTTGTCCGTCAATGATTTCTGTTACCTCTGTTTGCTTGTTTTCATGTGCTCATGTTATGCTCCCGGTTTTTGTTTATTTGTATTAGTTTCAGTGTTTTGTTTTAATAAAACTGTATTTTTCATCTACTCCGGTTCTCCTCCTCCATCTCTCCACTCCTCAACCCTGCCTGATTGTGACAGATCGACGGACCAACACAAAGAAATATGACCTGGGCTGAGGACAAACTATGGAACCTCCAGCAAGGTGAGCGTTCGCTGGAAGAATATGTGGAGGAGTTTCTGAGTATTTACCATCTGGTGAGATGGAGTGATAAAATGATCAACGCATGCTTCCAGATGGGACTCAAAGATGATTATTTGTTCCAGTTGATTACTCCAAATGATTGCTACCGTCCCGTAGCAGATTTTGTAAATTTCGTTCTCGATTTGTGTGGTTCCTCGTTCCAAGTCATGGTGGAGGATAGTAATCCTCCTCCCATCTGGAGGCCTGCAATCACCCCATCTCACCAAAAGCCAGAACCATCCCCATATCACTCCAGCGACCTCACTCCCTCCTTGCCTCCCACGTGTCCCCAAGTTCTCCTAAGCCCCACGATGGTCCTCAGCCCAGTGTCTCAGGCTTCCTCTCCGTGTTCAAGCCCGTCAGCCGCCATGCCAGCGTCAGCTCACAAAATGGCCGCCACGTCAATGTCAGCTCACAAAATGGCTGCCATGCCAGAGTCTGCAGGCAAGATGGCTGCCAAGCCAGAGTCAGCACCCAAGATGGCCGCCATGTCAGAGTCTGCTCACCAGTTGGCCGCCATGTTAGTATCTGCTCTCAAGATGGCTGCCACGCCAGAGTCTGCACGCAAGATGGCTGCCACGCCAGAGTCTGCACGCAAGATGGCTGCCACGCCAGAGACTGCGCCGCCAGAGTGCCCTTTAGTGACTGCGCCGCCAGAGCGCCCTCCAGTGACTGCGCCGTCCAGAGCCCGCTCCTCAAGAGCGCCGTCCAGAGCCCGCTCCTTAAGAGCGCCGTCCAGAGCCCGCTCCTCAAGAGCGCCGTCCAGAGCCCGCTCCTCCAGCGCGCCCTCCAGAGCCGACGCCTTCTTCTGCGCGCCCTCCAGAGCCGGAGCTCTCTTCTGCGCGCCCTCCAGAGCCGAAGCTGTCTCTAGCGCGCCCTCCAGAGCCGGAGCTCTCTCATGCGCACCCTCCAGAGCCGGAGCTCTCTCTTGCGCGCCCTTCCGTGCTCTCCTGTGTGGACTATGCCCTAGGTTCCCCCAAGAAAAATTTTTTTTGGGGGGGGCTACTCCCCTGATCGGCCATGGCCACCCCCCTGATCGGCCATGGCCACCTGGACTGTTTACCCGGCCATGGCCACCTGGACTGTTTACTCGGCCATGGCCACCTGAACTGTTTACCCAGCCATGGCCACCTGGACTGTTTACTCGGCCATGGCTTCCTGAGCCTCCAGATCCGCCATGGCCTCCTGATCTATTGTCCCGGCCATGGCTTCCTGAGCCTCCAGATCCGCCATGGCCTCCTGAACTATTGTCCCGGCCATGGCTGCCTGAGCCGCCAGACTGTTTACCCGGCCATGGTTTCCTGAACCCCCAGACCCGCCATGGCCACCTGAGATCCCTGATCCGCCCTGGAGACCACCTCTATGTCCCCTGTGTCCTCCTAGCGGTCTTCAGGGCGCCCACCCTCCCTCCCCTTTGGATGTTATTAGGCACGGGACGCGCCTTCGGGGGAGGGGGGGGGGGGTAATGTCAGAGTCATGTCTATGTCTTGTCCTGTTCTGTTCTGTTTCCCAAGTGTTTTTTCCCCTATGTTTCTAGTGTAATGGTTTAGTCTTTGTTTTCCCCCTTTTGATTTAGTCCTTTTGGTTTGTTCTTGCCCATATTTGTATTTCCCCCTCGTTATCTTGTTAACTTGTTTGTGACCATGCCCATGTTTCAGTGTATTTAAGAGTCTGTGTGTGCACTCCCCATTTGTCCGTCAATGATTTCTGTTACCTCTGTTTGCTTGTTTTCATGTGCTCATGTTATGCTCCCGGTTTTTGTTTATTTGTATTAGTTTCAGTGTTTTGTTTTAATAAATCTTTATTCGTTTATTTACTCCGGTTCTCCTCATCATTCTCCACTCCTCAACCCGCCCGACTGTGACATTCATACAGTACCTAAACATTTTAGGTGTCATCATAAGTCAGTATTGTACGTTAAAATGCTGAAAATACCTCAGTGTTGTAAGTTTTAATGTCTATAAATGCGTATGTAAATCACCTACGTTTTGTAGAACCAAATTTTACGTACATAAAATACATATGAATTGTCATAAGATAAGTCACATTTTATTACTGAATTCAGAACTAATGTAAAATACGGAAAAATAAGATGAAAGAGAACTCTATAAGCGTATTTTGTTTCTCACTCCATAACAATTTCTTTAAAGGGGTCATTGGATGCAAAACTAACTTTTACATGTTGTTTGAACATTAATGTGTGTTGGCAGTTTGTGTACACAACCACCCTACAATGATTAAAATCCACCCAGTGGTATTTTTTCTTCTTTAAAAGTAATATCCCCTTTTTAAAATCAGGTCATTCTCAGCTTTTTGTCTGTGTGACGAAACACCGACAGAGACCACTCCCACGAAAGTTGATTGACATGAGCGCTTTACCTTAGACCCGCCCTCACCGAGCTGAAACAGTCCGACTTAGTGCTGCGTTCGACACTATAGATCATGACATACTTATAGATCGATTACAAAGCTATACAGGTATTCAAAGGCAGGCTTTAAGATGGTTCAGATCATACCTGTCCGATCGCTATCACTTTGTTTATTTAAATGGGGAGTCATCGCAGCTAACACCAGTAAAGTATGGAGTGCCACAAGGATCTGTCCTAGGTCCTCTGCTATTTTCAATTTACATGTTACCCCTTGGTAATATTATTAGGAAATATGGGATTAGTTTCCATTTTTATGCTGATGATACTCAACTATATATTTCAACAAGACCAGATGAAACTTCTAATTTAGCTAAATTAACAGAATGTGTTAAAAATGTGAAAGACTGGATGACCAATAATTTTCTACTATTAAATTCAGATAAGACCGAGATATTACTTATTGGACCAAAAAGTACACAGAATCTCTTAAACTGCAATTTACAACTAGACGGATGCACTGTTATTTTCTCTACAGTCAAAAATCTGGGTGTTATATTAGACAGCAACCTGTCTTTTGAAAATCATATTTCTCATGTTACAAAAACAGCATTCTTCCATCTTAGAAACATTGCCAAGCTACAGAACATGTTACCTGTTTCTGATGCAGAAAAGTTAGTTCATGCATTCATGACGTCTAGACTGTACTATTGTAATGCACTACTAGGTGGTTGTCCTGCTTCTTCAATAAATAAGCTACAGGTAGTCCAAAATGCAGCTGCTAGAGTCCTTACCAGGTCAAGAAAATACAATCATATTACCCCAATTTTACGGTTTCTACACTGGCTACCTATTAGGTTCCGTATCACTTACAAAATATTACTTCTTACCTATAAGGCCCTTAATGGTTTAGCTCCTGCATACCTAACTAGTCTCCTACCACGCTACAATCCCTCACGCTCCCTAAGGTCGCAAAACTCTGAACTTTTAGTAGTACCTAGGATAGCAAAGTCCACTAAAGGAGGGAGAGCCTTTTCACATTTGGCTCCAAAAATCTGGAATAGCCTTCCTGATAACGTTCGGGGTTCAGACACACTCTGTATGTTTAAATCTAGATTAAAGACTCATCTCTTTAGCCAAGCATTCACATAATGTATCTCATAACGTTGTAGTTCAGTTACATCTGATCAAATGCACATCAACATTTTTCAGCTTGGGCAAAACACACAATTTTTGCTTGGTTGGAACAGCAGCTACGCTAATTATTTCTCTATTTGTTTCTCTGTTTCTGCCACGGGATTTCCATCCCGTGGTAACTAGGAATTACACAAGATTCAGCCCGGATTCAGAAGAAGAGATGATGCCAACCCCTCAGAGGACCGCCGATGATGCCAGCCTTGAAACAACATACAGCACTACACAATTTTTCTACAAGTTTGATTGCAACACATAATCATTACTATTAGTCTTCATCATCTGTTTTTGATTACACCATTACTTTTTTTAAATATTTATACCATATGTACATCGACTTAACATACAGTAGTCACCACTAATAAGCTACTAAATATATTGTAGTAGCCTACATTTTTTGTACAGCTGCTTTGCAACGATTTGTATTGTGAAAAGCGCTATACAAATAAACTTGGACTCCAATCGCTATTGTGTAACTCAGGTGCAGGGGAAGACAAGAACATAGCAGTCGTCATTTACTCCCGACATCTGAGCCGCTGAAGACGCAGGGGATAACGTTACTTTCATTTTATAAAAGGAAAACGCCAATCCTAATCTACATATGCACATCTATGTTTGTCCGAATCATTCCTGATGCAGCTTCATCCACAGCTGAAGTGAGTATAAGGATTTTTTTATGCATCTTTGCAAATGGCCTTTCTTAATAATGTGCTTGTTGGCAAGTTTCACCACTAAACGCGGCTAAATGCAGCTAAACGTGGCAAAAGTAAACATTACGGCTCATCATCCCAGGCAGAGAGGGGCGGGGCAAACAGAGCTCATTTGCATTTAAAGGACCATGCAATAAAATGAGTAGATTTTTTGCAGAGCTGATTTTGAGGTAAAAGGGTGTTTTTTTACACTATTGAGAATTTTTAACCAAAGTATATTATAGACTTTTCAGTAATGAATCATATGAACTTGTGGAAAATGGGCATCCGATGGCCCCTTTAAATTTGATTTAGAACAGAACAAGAATGAAAAAATGTAAGTATAAAAGAAACATAAGGTATAGTGGCATTCATTATAAACAACATTTACTATAAATGCAAAGCTTAATTTATTTAAAGCCTAATATATTTAATGTAAATCTGTTGAAACTACCAGCATGCAGTAAATGTGCTGTACAGATAAACTTGAGCTCATGTACTTCTCTCATTCAACACAAATCCAAATGTTTACGCATTGCGCATGTTTTGCATGCTTGATATACATTGCACTTATATAAACTGCTTAAGTAATACCAGTTTGCAATATCATAGCTGTTCTGTGCAGCTAAAATAACTAGATGCCTCACACATTCAAGTAACACATGGCTATATTTTATATATATATATATATATATATATATATATATATATATATATATATATAAAAAGGTATTTTAACATGATGGAGCCGTGTTTGGAATCACTGGGCTGTGATAAAGATTTGGTGTGATTGTTTATGTGATTGTTAGTTTCTCAGAGTTTTCTTATTCATTCATTAGTTCAGTCAAATGGTAAAATTTGAAATTGTGTCTGAGCTCATGGATGAACAAGGAGAACTGAAGTATGTGCAAAGCCAAACCATGTGTGAAGTGCAAACCATATTTGGAAAATTAGATTGGCGTTTCACCAGATCCAAGGAGCCCTGCTCTCCGATCCCATTTGGTCATATTAGCAGTGTATGGCTCGGATGTTTACAGCAATACCAGCTGGAATCCTCACTGACAGTGTCTGTCCGCTTTTCAAATGCCTTCTTCACTTCGGGCTATGTTTCCAAGGTAACGGAGCTGAAGTGTGTACATCAGTGTTCCAAGCCCTTCAGTGTGGAATAACTGGCGTTTCTGTGGGACAGCACAAATTGAGGAGAAGAATAAAGCAATTTATCACTGCTTAATAGAGTAATGTTCCTATTTACTAGCTCGCAGAAGAATCTGTGTCCCAGCAAATGTTTTCAGAGACTGAACAAACAAGTGCCATGATGCGTGATGGGATGTTTTTTTTTTTCCTTCAGTCTCGTCTGCTGTTGAGCAGAGGCCTGCTATTTTGACAGGATTTTATGCAAATGATTTGTTTTCTTACGCCCATGCAAATGTCGCTGTCCGCAAGTTCTGTTTGAGTATTGCTATCAAAATCAAGTAAATAAGCCAGTTCTGCTTCGGATTTGAACAACAAAGATGCCTTGGGGTGTTTTAACTGCTCATCCATCTCCATCTCTGTTGAACTGATCTATTGATCCAAATGTTAAGCTGGGACACAGTGCTGGTTGCACCTCAAATTTATGTCAAATTCATCTTCTTCTGTGATCAGATGTTTTATAACGGGTCTGTGATTTTTTGGGATCGGTAAAATAAGTTTTTGAAAGAAGTCTCTTATAGTCTCTAAAGCAACCAACTCAAGTACACTACCAGTCAAACGTTTTTGAACAGATTTTTAATGTTTTTTAAAGAAGTCTCTTCTGCTCACCAAGATCTGCATTTATTTGATCCAAAGTACAGCAAAAATGTAAAATATTTTTACTATTTAAAATAACTGTTTTCTATTTGAAAGTATTTTAAAATGTAATTTATTCCTGTGATTTCAAAGCTGATTTTTTAGCATGATTACTCCAGTCACATGATTCTTCAGAAAACATTCTAATATTTCTAATAAAACATTCTAATATTTCTATTATATTCTGATTTGCTGCTAATATATATATATATATATATATATATATTATTATGTTGAAAACAGCTGAGTAAATTTTTTTCAGGTTTCTTTGATAACATTACAAATGTTTTTATGATCACTTTTGGTCAATTTAAAGCATCCTTGCTAAAGAAAAGTATTAATTTCTATAATCCCCCTAGTATATAAAAAACAAATCAGTATAAAAAATTCTACTGACTCCAAGCTTTTGAATGGTATAGTGTATAATGTTACAAGCGTTTTTTATTTTAGATGAAAGCTGATCTTTGGATCTGTCTAATAAAGGAATTCTGAAAAAAAAAGTACTCAAATGTTTTAGATATTGATAATCATAATAATAATAATAATGTTAATAATAAATTATTTCTTGAACAGCAAATTAGCATTTTAGAATGATTTCTGAAGGATTATGTGACACTGAAGTAATGATGCTGAGAATTTTGCTTTGATCACAGGAATAAATTACATTTAAAATATATATTCAAATAGAAAACAGTTATTTTAAATAGTAAAAATCTTTCAAAATTGTACTGTTTTGCTATATCAAACAAATGCAGGCTTGATGAGCAGAAGAGAATTTTTTAAAAAACATTAAAAATCTTACTGTTCAAAAACTTTTGACTGGTAGTGTATATTTTACAGCATTAGTTGAGAGATTTCTTTTTCCTTGAGAAAATTTGGTATGTACTATATATATATATATATATCCAAAATAATCAATACTGAATAGAATTGAATCAAATCACAAACTTGTGAATCAGAATCGTGAAATTTGTGTCAAAACCCAGCCCTACTAAAACAACTAAAACCTGTTGTATTTGATGACTAGTATTCATTGCCACGTCTGTCCTTATTTCCCCTTTTCTCAAGTTGTTAAAGATGGTCTAAAACTTTACAGACAAGCAGCTGATGTGCGGCTGTACAACTTTAATGAGATCTACATCTTTTTTCCTCTTCATCTCTTCATATCTTGACCTCATTGTAAGTGGCTCTATCCCTGATAGTTACCCAACCCTTCAGAGGCAACTTAAATGCCCTAATTCATAATTCATTTATGACATTGTTTGCTTATTAAAAATGTAGAAGTCTTGCGTTTCGCTTATCTCATTCCTGCAGCTCGATGCAACTCAGTTAGCATTTTGTGCATTTGTTTAAGTATCCTCAGGATATCGGAAAACAAACGAGCAAGCTCATGAATGCATCTATATTTGGACTACACATGTCTGTGAGGAAATACAGTTATTGTGAAATCATATGCTAGAGGGGTTCATGAACATTTAGAGAGGGTTATATGGTGTTATTGTCCTCTGCAGTGACAGTTTTTTTGTTTAGATATCTAAAATACACTGCCACCTCAGTTGCAGATCAGCTCGCGGCCCTCTAACCTTGGCAGAATGCTGTGTGCACTGCTGCTGACAGGCTGTCTGTGGTAGTACTTCTGCTTGAAATCTAATACACAGGGATTTAAATGCTCAACTGTGGTGAAGAATAGTGAAAAGGTACCATGTACCTGCCTATTGAAAGATTTGAGGACAGTTTGTTTGACTAAAAATTCGATTTTAACTACTTTTGGAGTTTTGAAATGTTTGAAATGTGGCTAAACCTGCATTTTACCACAAATACTGGATAAATTATAATGATTTAATTACTTTCTTATAGATAATTAAAGGAGTAATCGGATGCAAAACTCACTTTTACATGTTGTTTGAACATTAATGTGTGTTGGCAATTTGTGTACACAACCACCCTACAATGATAAAAATCCACCCAGTGGTATTTAAACATTTTGAAAAAATTTAAAGAACCATTATCGACTATAAAGAACTTCTTCTGCATTTGAAATGTTCCATGGATGTTCAAGGTTCTTCATGGAACTATTGATGCCAGTATAGAACCTTTATTTTTAAGAGTGTAAGATAACAATTTTGATGCTAGCACTACAAACATCTGGTAAAATATGAACAATTTAATCACTGTCATATACTAAATAAGAATATAGACCTATTTACAGTTGCAGGCAAAAGTATGTGAACCCTCTCTATATACTCAAATTTCTGTATAAGTTAGTCATGAATTATGATTGATTTAAATGCTCAGCCATAGAGAAGAACAATGAAAAGATACCATGTACATGCCTATTAGATCGTATAGATAATTAAAGTACTAAATAAGAATTTAGACTTATTTACAGTTGCAGGGGAAACGTATGTGAACCTCAGATGTACTCAAATATCTATATAAATCATGAAATATGATCTGAATGTTTACTATGTTACACGTCTGCTTAAATAACACAAATTGTGTTCAATTGTGTTTTTATTGAACACACCTTTTTAAACATTCTTGGTGCACTCTTGGCTTTAATAACTAGTTGACCTTCCTTTGGCAGGAATGACCTCAGTGCTTGTTTATACAAATACAGAATATATCCTGTGCTGCCCCCCAACCTCACATACATTCATAATCATCAGCTACCATTTTCTCAGTCAAGATAGGAGAATTGTACTATGAATGTTTAAAATGGAAAACTTTTCTGATGAATCTCTTTGAACCTTTACCCAGGGGCTCATTCTAAGACTTGAAAGAGAAAATGGCAATTTAATGAAAGCAACAACTCCTGAAAACGCCATCCATGGCAAGATCGTTTGCCGTGGCCTTTCGAGCTAACAAACAGCCAGAGATGTTACTTTAACAGAATTAAGTGAAGCAGACCTTGGACCTGTTGTCTGTGGCGGATGTCACCTTAACTGCTGTGGGAAATAAAGCGATGATGAAAGGCCAGGAGTCGGTATGTCATCGAGGGCAAGAATGTCTCACAAATTCATCAGTGGATTGCTTGCAGAGATAATTAAAAAAGCTTTGCGTTTCTTACCTTCTTCTTATGGAGGACAAAATGTCAAGGGCTCGTTTGCGAGGGAAAAAATGAAACAGTCAGACTTCTGCACGGTTTCTTTGACTGTGCACTGTTATCCTGACCATTAACAGCAGCAGCAGCCGGGGCACTCTGAGATCTCTGACTCATATGTCTAATGCTTTCCTACCACTTTCATCTCCATCCAGTGCTACTCATATGGGAAAAGACTGAATATAATAACAATAAATGGCACTGTTTATCTTTTAAAATGTGGTCTAAACTACACCTTTAATCTGTAAACTTGTATCTGCACTCTTTGAAATTATAAAAAATGGTTTCAAGGACAAGATGAAATGAATGCATCAGGGGCATTTTCTCTGAGGAGGCAAGGGAAGCAGTGTCTCCTCAGAAATATTGGATCGACAAAAATAAAACAACGCCAATATTATTGTTATGAGTAGATGAGATACAAATAACAACTACATTTAATATAAATCTTCAAGATGAAACAGGCAGGAACACAGCAAGCTTTCACACACGTAGACAACATTAAGGACCGACAAGAGACTGAAAACAAAGACTGACTTATAAAGGGTGATTACTGATTAGACACAGGTGACGGGGATGACGCTAACGAGGGTTAAACCAAAGTACACAGATCAACAGGGGGAGACAACGGGAGAAACCAATGACATAAACTGACAGAACTGTGACAATTCTATATAACATTGAGAAGTGAATATATAATAAATATATAAGACATTGTCCAACAGCGACACCAGCAGGTAAAGTTACAGCGGGCGTCGGCATCTCTCTCGCCTCCCCTGAGCCCATTGAGTTTTAATAGACCCCCTAAACTTTAATCAATGCCTCCATCGTGATTAGATTGGATAGGACTGGTTATGTTTGGCTGTGATTGGTTCATGCGAAAAATTCTGCCTCTTGTGTTCATGTACGTTCCGCATTTGTGAATCAGTTTGAATGAACAATATAATGGCGTTAATGGGAAGACTCATTTTTTAAAAAAAGGCAGCGGCTATTTGCACTAAGTGCAAATAGCTATAGATTGTATTTACACTATGTTAAAATAGCAGGATTTAAGATATTTATTATTGCAAATAGATGCAATTATCTGCATCTCAGTGTTGTAGTACATTAAAACAGTATGCAGTAATACTGAGTGTAAATTATAGTTTTACTTCAATTTATTAGATGGTACTGCCTTATTGAGACAATAAGCCCTACCTACACCTACCCTAACCAATACTTTATTTTCAACTTTTCAATTATTTCCTTAATTTTTATTAAAAATAAATGCCTTTCCAATATATGAGATTTGAAAAGGGAGAAAAAAAGTTCGGCAAAAGGGGGATTCGACCCGGCATCGGTCGCGTCGAAAAGAGTAAAACATTCAATTTATCCTTTGAGCCACAGGAGCTGACAGTTAACTGCTATCTTTTGATATGAAATGATAAGAACAAGCGCATGTTGTCAAGATTCTTGCCCTGGTTCAATTTGGTCAACTACAAACGCCTTTTATTCCTTCTTCCTTTTTTGTTGATTTGTTATAGCTTTTGGCAGTCTATAGTACTCCAAATATTTTCCCGGTCTGATCGATTAGTACAGCCCAAAACATGACAACAGCTCTTTATCTGCATAAAGTTAAAAGATTCTGAACCTTGTCGCGTCGCCAACCGCCTCTGTCGCTTTTGTCGCCGGAAATCGACAGCTCTCCATTGAAATATATGGGCTTTGTCGCTGCATGTCGCTTGTAGTGCGGGGCTTGAACGGTGCTGAACAATTCGTGAAGTTGACGAAGCTGTACGTCTGGCTGGCTCGAAGAAGCATGCTGATTCAATGTGTCGTGGATGAGGTGAGTGAATGCTTGTGTAACAATTTTAGGGAGATTATTGTTCGTTTTAGCAGAACAGAGTTTTAGTTATGTTCTGTCATTGTTTTACGAAGTATGTTTACCTTTCAAGTGTTGCGTTTAATACGGTGGCCGCTGTGGTGTGCTGCATTAACACTGCAGTTGTAATGTACAAGTAACGTTACCATTTGACACAAATTTGTTTCTCCACTTGTTAAACATAGTTAAAATGCGCAGTTTGAGCGATAATGGGTGCATTTTACCTATAACGAGCGTACCAGTTGGCTTTGCTGAGCAGGCTCGACATTTTCGCGCTCAGTGAAAGTTTATCCTGACGTTAACGTTTGTCAGTCAGGCCTCATATGTATGAGTTGGTATTCGTTATTGAGTAAAGCGTGATTTTAACATTTTTATCAACCATGTATACAAACTAGTATAATTTAAATGAGCTGTCTACAGGAAGACGACCATAGATATGTATTTATATCTATGTAGACGAAGCCCAAGCTGTTTTCTACGACGCCAGTTTTGTCAGTAAACTTTGTTCTATCAGTATTTTTGTATACTAATAAGCAAGAATTACTTTAGACTAACATTTTAAACTAACATTTGTGCTTCTTTTTTTATTGCAAAGGAGTGTTGAACTTTTTTTTTTCTGTACAGATGTGAATTCACATTTCCTTCAGCCAGATGCTTCATTTCACTTTTGGTGTAAAAAGGCTTTTACTTTGGCCAAACATAGAACTTTTTATATTAAAAACAAACAAACAAGACAACCCAGATTAAAAAAGTAACGTAATGCATTACTTGACATGTAATGTAGTTAGTTACTTTTTTTAGAGGGTAACACAATATTGTAATGTCCTACTTTTAGAAGTAACTTTCCCCAACACTGGTTTGTAAGGCTTTTTTAACCAAGAAAATGTGCCTGAAACATGAATTTACATTAGATTTTCTAGAGAAAAGAAAATGTTGAGGACTCCACTGCACACCAATGGAATGCATGTTTAAATTTAAAGTATTTAATCGCTTGTGTTTTTCAGATATCCTGGAACAACAACACGGACAACGAGGCGTACATCCGTTTGGAAGCAGATCTGAATGAAGCTTGGGAACAGATTGCATTTGGATTGGGTTTTGCTGGAGCTGAGGTAAAAACAACACCGTGTCATCAAGCACACTGCGCTTAATACAATTACGGCCCACTCGATGCATTTCCTAATGCAATGTAAAATTTGTTTAGACATCTCCCATACAAACTCCCGGCCACTGTTTATGAAACCTTATTCAATATAACCGCTATATGCATTATTAAAACAATCCTTCACCTTTGTGTTAATGAGAAGGTAATTTTGTGATCCTGGAAAGACAACGGAAGTGCATCGGAAGTTTCTAAAAGAGCAGTGCTGTGACCTGGGACTGGATGTGTATAATTAGGCTGTGATTAGAGGAGACAGAGGGAAATTCAATTAAAGTGCATTAGCTCGGCGTTTCATGGGGAGAAGGGCTCTCAGAAATGGCCTCCGTTCAGCTGCGCAAAGACAAGCTGGGGACAAAAGTGTGTGGGGTGACTGCTGTGGCATCCTGCCCATCTGTGGGCAGAAGCGGCGACCTGCTCCACTGATCCGCCCGTAGGGGGCAGGGGGGCGAGTGCCACCATCCCTCTCTCTCTTTCTCTGTTGGCACGTTGCGGTGTGAATCCTGCCAAGCGTCCGGGATTAAACACACCCTGTGACCTTATCAACAATTGCAGCTTTTCCTTGCTTCCTGGCTACAATTCGAACAGGCTAAGCGAGAGTGGACCATGCAGTCTAATGAGCGACATGGTTAATATTTATCTAATAATGCTGTG
Organism: Garra rufa; assembly: GCF_049309525.1. NCBI lineage: Eukaryota > Metazoa > Chordata > Actinopteri > Cypriniformes > Cyprinidae > Garra > Garra rufa. The sequence continues at coordinate 11,710,482 of NC_133381.1, forward strand.
AGCTTAATGATGGCTTGAAAAACACAAATAGTGACTCTATTGGAAGTCAGCATGAATGGAAATGGCTGCCTCATTAGTTAGTCATGCCTCTCAAATGAACAACGCTAATGACTCTCAAAGGTGCCTGACATACTGTCCACTTTCAGAGTCAGCTGCCGTCTGTTCTCTCGCTCTCTCTCTTTTGAACGATATGTACTTTGAAGAAAACAAAGCAGTTATCGTAAAGACTTTTCTTTAATATTATGTTGACCGTTCCAACCGCCCACATAAACAGATTCTTGAGATGATTTGAACACTTGAGGCTTTCGGTCACTGTAACAACCACTTTTGTTTTGCCAAAATGCATAAATGATACCTTTTAGCATGTCACCGAGGCAGTTCCCTCAGAAGTAAACTTTATCTACCCCTAAAGGGTCCATAATTATACCTTAACTAATATACATATATGCACACTTTAGGGGTAGATTAGGCATATCACATTAAAATGCGAACACGGGAATCGTTAAGCGGAATCGAAATGCGCGTGTCTTATCGAAAACCCGGTTAATGGAAATTTGGAACCGGTTCTAAAATGGAACCGGTTCTCGATACACAACCCTAGTAGTTGGGGAAATTAAAAAATAAACTTGTTTGTGAGATAGGACAAGTCTTTAACAAATAGTTGTTAAATTATAAATATTTTTATATATCAAATATTATTACAATGGCTTGGTTGAACCGCGAAGTATACGGCACACGGTTGCCATGAAAAACAGAGCGTTGCTATGGACGCAGTTCTGTTCACTCAGGCAATATAATCGTTTTTAAATCAGTAAACTCCTTTTTAATCATATTGATTTTTTTGACTGTCAAGTGTGTTTAAACAGTGCAGGGTCAATTTGACGTAATGGATGTAATTATTTTTAAATGAATGATAGACTCTATACTATTTAATAATAACTGAACAATCCAAATATTGTTTTATTATTATAGTCTATTAATAATGTATAATTAACACTGATTTATTTAACATTGTTATATAACAAAATAAATAATAAAAATATAAAAATAATCATATGCATGAACCCCTCAAGCATATGATTATTTATCATTTATATATATATAGTTTAGAAAAAGCTGTATTTTGCAGAGTTTTTATTAAATAATATATTATCTCTTGCATATTTCTGACAAGCAGCAGGTCATTGTGTCATTTGTAGCATCATATATAAGATGAGCTGGTATTCGACTCTTGCTAAAAAAAAAATAATTTCTTATATTTCTTTTATTTTAAATTAGTTTAATGCAGAAATATTTCACATGTGTTACCATATGGAGTTCTGTAGGCGTCTTAACTTCTGACAGTAAAAACAAAGTTTTTTTCCCATTCACATTAGAAAAGGTCACAAAAATAATTTTTAAAATATATTTTGACATTTATTAATGCAAGCCAGTTTTTACTCTCATTTGGCGCCTGGCGAGTTTTAAACTGGGACCCTGGACCTAAATGACCTACATTTTTCTGATTCATTTTAGTTAGGATACTGTCTGTTTTGGTTTGGTAATACAGCTTTTTTCCCCCAAACTGTATCTCTTTAAATTATCCAACCCCTCCACGGGACAAAACCCTCAATTCAATGCCTGCATTTGTAATTCACTTATAGCATTGTTTGGCCATTAATAATGTACAAGCCTTGTTCATGTTCTGCTTATCTCTCTCCTGCAGTTCTGTCATTTCTTTTAGCAAGTATCCTCAGGATATTGCAGTTCAAGAGAGAAAAGAGAGCAACATCTATTATTTTTCCAGGGTACACATGTGCTAAAAAACACAGTTATTTCTCATGCTTGTGAGGGTTCGGAGCAGTATGGTGTCAGCGGCTTCTGCAGCGACTAGATGTTTTTGTTGTTTATATATCTGAAACGTGCTGTCAGCTCCCCTGCAGATCGGCCCACGGCCCCCTAACCTTAGCAGAATGCTCTGCCGCCGACTGCCTGTCTGTGATGGTTAATGTTTCCTGGTCTTCTCTTCACTTTGAGCCGCCCTGATTCCACAGTCTGTCATGGCACTGAGCCCAGGCAGGGCAACACTTGCATTTTTATATGTCTGCACACCCACATTTGCCTGTTCATCAAACGCAACCCACAGAAAGCAAACGGACCTCTCTGTGCGCCGCTTAGCAGGTAGCACAAGAGGATTACATGTTAAAACGCCAAACGAATATTGTAGCGAGCGTGTTTTCATGCCACTCGCCACTTTATTTGGTTATAATCAAATTTACATGCTTCTTCATTGTGCGTTAGGTCTATATAACAGTGGGCGAAACGGTCTGAATGTGATTGGATTGTTAAATGAGGACATGTTGTTGGCCTGCGTGGGTGTGCGCAGCTCTGAACTAAAACACAATGTCCTGCTCAGTCTGTTTTCACAGCGAGGGTGAGAGAGAATTATAGAAACTAATGGAGCGTTTAATCGCAATCTGTCTCCGAGCACTTGTCATGTAGAGTATGTGGTTTCGAGCTCGTGCAGATGCGTGGATGTGTGTGTCAAGTTTTATGTGCCTGGGTGGGCTGTGTTAGATCAGTGGTTTTCAAATTATTCAGGCCAAGTACAGAGTATGATCGGATCATCCAGGTAGCACCTAGTCACAACAACATTTTTTTTAGCATTGAGCAGGCTGAAGTGGCAGCGCTCATAGTGTGAAAACTGTGCAATGTTTTTTAAAGGAACATTCCACTTTTTTTGGAAATAGACTCATTCTCCAACTCCCCCCGAGTTAATAAGTTGATTTTTACCGTTTTGAAATCCATTCAGCCGTTCTCCTGTTCTGGCGATATCACTTTTAGCATAGCTTAGCATAGATCATTGAATCCTATTAGACCAATAGCATCACGTTCAAAAATGACCAACGAGTTTCGATATTTGTCCTATTTAAAACTTGACTCTTCTTTAGTTATATCGTGTGCTAAGACCGGTGGAAATGCAAAGCTTCAATTTTCTAGGCTAAGATTAGGAACTACACTCCCATTCCGGCGTAATAGTCAAGGAAGTTTGCTGCCGTAATATGGCTGAAGCAGGAGCAGTATAGTGATGGGTCGTTCTTGAACGATTCGTTCATTTTGAACGAATCTTTAATGTGACTCGGTAAGAACGAGTCGTCTCACGGAGTGATTTGTTCAGTCGCGCATGCGCAATTTCGCAACTATGAATGAACGACTCAAACCCGAAGACTCGAGATGAACTAATCAATTCTGTTTCCGGCTCAGGCAACATAGGTGAAGCTTACGGAGCTGTCACATGATGAACGAACGACTCGAACCCGAAGACTCGTGAGATGAACTAATCAATTCTCTTTCCGGCTCAGGCAGCATAGGTGAAGCTTATGGGGCTGTCACGTGATGAATGAACGACTCAAACCCGAAGACTCGAGAGATGAACTAATCAATTCTGTTTCCGGCTCAGGTAGCATAGGTTAAGCTTACGGAGCTGTCACATGATGAACGAACGACTCGAACCCGAAGACTCGTGAGATGAACTAATCAATTCTTTTCCGGCTCAGACAGCATAGGTTAAGCTTAAGGGGTTGTCACGTGATGAATGAATGACTCAAACCCGGACAGATAGAGGTGAGGGAGCTAATCATAGACTGAAGACCCAGGTAAACAATGAATTAATCTTTTCTGTTTCTAATAGCATTATAATTTTGTCTTGTTTGTAGTGTGATTAACGTTTGTATAAGCAGTACATGTGTTATGGAAGTGACACGTAGCTTTTTAATTATATTTTGGTAAAATGAACGAAATGAACGAAATGACTCGAAAAAAGATTTGTTCATTTTGCTGAACGAGACTCAAAGATCCGAGTCGGTAAAATGATCCGAACTTCCCATCACTAGAGCAGTAATACCACGCAGCACATGTGCAAATGCTAAACTAGCTGGGAACTAATTTCTGATAATACTCCGCCTGTTTCGGCCATATTACGGCAGCAAACTTCCTTGACTATTACGCCGGAATGGAAGTGTAGTTCCTAATCTTATCAGCCTAGAAACTCGCAGCTTTGTATTTCCATCGGTCTTAGTACACGATATAACTACAGAAGAGTCAAGTTTTAAATACAACAAATATGGAAACTCGTTGGTCATTTTTGAACGTGATGCTATTGGTCTAATAGGATTCAATGATCTATGCTAAGCTATGCTAAAAGTGATATCGCCAGAACAGGAAAACGGCTGAATGGATTTCAAAATGGTAAAAATCAACTTATTAACTCGGGGGGGGGAGTTGGAGAATGAGCCTATTTCCAAAAAAAGTGGAGTGTTCCTTTAAAGAAGTCTCTTCTGCTCATTATGGTTACATTTATTTGATCAAAAATACTGTAATATTGTGAAATATTATTGCAATTTAAAATGAATGTTTTCTATTTTAATATATTTTACAATGTAATTTATTCCTGTGATGCAAAGCATCATTACTGCAGTTTTCAGTGTCATATGATCTTTAAAAATCATTCTAATGTCCTGATTTGGTTCTTGAGAAACATTTTTATTGTCAATAATGAAAACAGTTGTGTTGCTTAATATTTTTTTTTTGTGATTCAAAAGAGCAGATTTAAAGGAATATTTATTTATTTATTTATTACATTAATGATAAATATATTTTGTATTTCAGGGGAAGCGTCTATATTATTTTAATGGATATTTCTATTGTATTTTGACATTTTAATATTTTAATATTTAATTATATTATTTATTTATATATACACTACCAGTCAAAAGTTTTTGAACAGTAAGTTTTTTAATGTTTTTTAAAGAAGTCTCTTCTGCTCATCAAGCCTGCATTAATTTGATACAAAATACAGCAATAATATTGTGAAATAGTATTTTTACTATTCAAAATAATTGCTTTCAGTTTGAATATAATTTATTCCTGTGATATATATATATATATATATGTGTGTGTGTATGTATAAAAATACTGCTTTTGCTGTACTTTGGATCAAATAAATGCAGCCTTGGTGAGCAGAATAAAAAAAAAACATTAAAAATCCTACTGTTCAAAAATTGTTGAGTGGTAGTGTATATATATATATTATATTATTAATGATTTGTCAAAAAAAGTTCTGAATCCAGCATTTCTTAGTCAATCGGCCATCTTTGAAATGAAACTGAACATCTCCATGTTACTTGGAGTGCAAACAAATTAACTTCTGCCATTTTTGTTGATCTGTGCTTTTTTTTCTCGCTTTCTTTTCAATCTATTAGAAAAAATAGTGGTGCACATATCTGTGTGGAGCTTATAATATGTCAACTCCTTTTTATTTTTCTCAAGACTGTACGCTATGCATTAGAGTCTTGGATAAAGCTATGTTACATTTGGTGAAGATCAGAAAAAATGTATTACATAATGGAACATTATTGAAAACAAATATTCATAAAATAGCATTTTACATTTTTTTTTTCCATTCAACACATGGCCACAGTTTGAGAACCACTGTATTAGATATCCCAGTAAATATGAAGTACCTAGATGTTGAACCCACTCAGTAAACAGACCTGATTCAAGGGGGCTTGAGATGAACACGTGTTGTCTAAACCACAAATCAGCATGGTAATCACAGACTCATGTTTCTTAATAGCCTCCTCTGGGAGCACACAACGATTTTGCGGGGTCCGGCACGGACCATTCACAACATATCGAGATATAGCACATCCTAATTAGGATGTGCTATATGCGCTTGCTTTGGGAGCAACTGCACAACGTGCCGCCTACATCGCTGGCCGGCTAGATAACATCAGCATACCTCAGGACCATGCAATTTGCTAAGACATGTCATGTGGGCCGATGTAAAAAGAAATGAGACGAGTTGAAAATGCAGACCAGGTTCTCATTTTTACCCTAAAGCTGGAGAGCCGGAGGCCAAGTAATATCACAGTGGACTTAATAGAGGTCAGAAAAGAAATAGTCTATTCAGAAAAATCAGCTGGAAGCACAGACTATTTGAACTCAGATAAAATACTGTGCTGGATTGAATTTAGACAGCTATTTTACAGCTATGACCACCATAAAAATGTTCTACTATTGTTATTATTATTAATTAATTTAATTAGCACTGATAGTAATAGAAATAGCACTATTAACTTAGTGTATAGGGACCATGGGCAAAGTGACAGACGTATTTATACAATCCTTACATGACCTTCAGAACAAAATGTGGGTTTTAGAAAATAAACGAGATTGTTCATAAACAGAATTTGATCAAAGACTAGTTTTAGACTACAAAAAGCATATTTCAGGGGTTTGTTTGGAATTGGCAGTCCGTGCAGTTGTAAGAGCGTATGCTGTTGTTGAGACGGTGTATTTTGTGTCTTTTCAGAAGCATAAACTATTGATGTTCCCAAAACAAAGTAAGAGCCAGAAACTTAATGAAAACTGTCGGCTAGAACAGCTACGGCACAGGCGAACTGGTCTTGCCTGAAATATCTTTTGTGTTTGAGAAATGAATGTTCTTTTGCCAAGATTACAATATTTCAGACACTTCGAGGCAGGTAGTCTTTGTGTTGCGCTTCTAATTAAGTTTGCATTTCAAACCTTATACACAATACTTTGATTTTAATAAGATCGTCTCATAACGGAAAATTATTCGAGGAGATATAAAGAAACCGTGACCTTCTACGAAAAGAACCCATGCATCATAATGAGCTGCGAAAGATCGGGTTATTATTTCACTGTGCGTTGCTCAGTGCTCTAATACACTAGACTAAATTGGTCAATGTGATATTTACAAGATGCAATATATACACCTTCGCGTCAATACATGAACTCAAACCTTGGTTTCCTCTGCCTATATTATTTTTATATTTGGACATTCTGCTAATGATAGTTACATGGTACCATATGAAAACAAACAGGAATCTTTCATTATGCAAGATTCAGTTCTGTCAAGCTATATGAGCTGTATGAATGGAAATACCCAGCTCATTAGTTAGTCGTGCCTCTGAAATGAATAAGGCTAATGACTATCAAAGGTGGTTGATACGGGTCCATTTACAGTCTGTCTGTATTTTTCTTCTCGAGACATTTCATTTTCCTCTTTTTATTTGCTTTGAAAGGAGACGAAGTAGGTGCTTTGACTTCTGGACACATTTTCTGTTTTGTAGCATATGTGATCACTAGGTTTTTCCGAATATTTTAGTTGTTTAATGACTACAGCAAAGCCATTTTTGTTTAATTCACCCTAGAAAAGACTTGGACTGGTATTTGAACTTCTTATCAAAGACCTGCTAAAGACCTGGACACTTTGCTGTTCAAATACAGCAATTTCAATAACACCAAAACCTTTTAACACCCAACATTTTTTATTGGAAATTACTTGGTAATTGCCACTTGTCTCTAAACCTTTATTTTTGGTATTTTTTTATACTTTTTATTGATAGGACAGTGGAGAGAGAGCAGACAATAATGAAAAAAAGAGGGTTGAATGGGATCAGAAGACATTTTATTACATGAAATATCTGCATTATTTTTTGTGTTATTTATATACTGTTGATAGTTTTACTCACTTGCTCAGACTCTTTTCAAATTGTATTTCTATTATGACAATAGTTGACCTGAAAGACAAAAATAAATGTAGAAGAATTCAGTTTACTCTTACAGTATACACTACCTAAAACAAGATGTTTTAATGTTTTGAAAAGAAATCTTGATAAAATAAATGCTTTTAAAATCAATAAGGTTGTAATGTATGTCTATATACCTATATATTTTTTTTTCTTTTTAACATTATTTCTTTATTTTTTGTAAGGCATGTAGGACTCGCAATACGTACAGAAGATGGCAGTTTGAGAATTCGTTTTTGGACATACAGTTGAGGTCAAAAGTTTACACCCCCTTTCAAAATCTGCAAAATGTTAATTTTACCAAAATAAGAGGGATCATACATAATGCATGTTATTGTTTGTTTAGTACTGACCTGAGTAAGATATTTCACATAAAAGATGCTTACATATAGTCCACAAGAGAAAATAATAGTTGAAATTATAAAAAACAACCTTGTTCAAAAGTTTACATCCCCTTGTTTCCTAAATGATCCACAGCATTTTTTTGTTTGTTCTGGGGAGTGTTCCATAAAACAAGTTTACCAAATAAGTCAGGCTTATTTCATTTAGTCTGACTTATTTTGAGCCAAATCAAGTGACAATAAGTCAGCCTAACTGAAATAAGCCTGGCTTATTTGGTAAACTTGTTTTATGGAACACCCCCCTGAACAGTTTAAACTGCCTGCTGTTCTTCAGAAAAATCCTTCAGGTCCCACAAATTCTTTAGTTTTCAAGTGCTTTTGTGTATTTGAACCCTTTCCAACAATGACTGTATGATTTTGAGATCCATCTTTTCACACTGAGAACAACTGAGGGACTCATATGCAGCTATTACAGAAGGTTCAAATGCTCACTGATGCTTCAGAAGGAAAAACCATGCATTAAGAGCCGGGTGTGAAAACTTTTTGAATTTGAAGAACAGGGTAAATCTAGCTTATTTTGTTTCCTGGGAAATATGTAACTATCTTCTGTAGCCTCTGAAGGGCAGTACTAAAAAAAAAAAAAAATGACACAAACTTTGGAACCTTAGTGCATGTTTTTAAAACTTTTTGACACAAATGCAACAAGTCAAACAGGCCTTGCATGGCTAGACGTGTTTGTGTAGTGAGATTTGGCCTTTAGTGACTACCTATTAGTCTGTCTTCCTCTTTATGGATGTGTTTATTCCCTTTGCCTGCTTTAAATATATTCAAACACATGCATAGTTGTTCCAATAGATAGTGGAGAGCTTGTCCGATCTGTTGAACAGCCGGTGCTGCTGAGACCTCCCTTGCCCACTTAACTGGATGCAATTAAACCAAAGCTGTGTTTGGCCTAAAGCAATCTGTTTGCATAACAATGGGCCACAGCAGATGATCTAAGTTATGAGGTGATATCAGGAGAAACTCAAAGTTGTACCTGTGGGTCAGGAGCAGCTGGTGTGGACGGATGCCAGAGTGGGCAGCTGGGTCACCGGGGATTCTGGGCCTACTGTCACTTTGTGTCACTTGGGGGGCCAAATGACCACTTTGCTAATGTAAGGAGTTGCAAAGGAGTTACTCGGTTGCAAATAGTTTATCAGTGTGGACAAAGAACAAGGGGCAGCCGTGGCCTAATGGTTAGAGAGTCGGACTTGTAACCCAAAGGTTGCGGGTTTGAGTCTCAGGTCCGGCAGGGATTGTCGGTGGGGAAGGTGAATAACCAGCACTCTCTCCACCCTCAATAACATGACTGAGGTGAGTCCCTTGAGCAAGGTACCCCCAACTGCTCCCTGGACGCCACAGCAATGGCTGCCCACTGCTCCGGGTGTTTGTTCACGGTGTGTGCACATGGATGGGTTAAATGCAGAGCACAAATTCCTAGTATGGGTCACCATACTTGGCCTCACTTCATCTCCCTTTTTTATTTTTAAGGGAGGGACAAGTTAAAATGAGAGCCAATGTAGAGAAGTAAAGTGGATGAAGTTTTGGATGCACACATGTTCAGATATATTCGTAGTGCACTGGTTGATAACATGAGTTCAAGTTCTTTGTATATTATGCCTTTAACTGTAATCAAAAGGCAATACTCAAGGGGGAAAAAGAAAATTGCCTATGTCTCTTAAGTAACAGTTCACCCAAAAATGAAAACTAGCTAAAAAATTACTCTGGAAGAAGCGTTATTATGAATCACAGACTCATGTTTTGCCCAGATGTGACGGTTTTAAAGTTAAAAAAATCCTAATGTATTATTATTATCATTTTTTTTTCATAAACACTCAATGTTTTGCTTCACAAAATGTTAATTAATGGTGTGTGGATTTTTGTGATTTATGACTATTTAATTGTCATTTTAATACAGTGTTAACTTATTCTAATTTTTTTTTTTGAAGGTTACATGACAAATAATTGTTTCACATTTTTTTCATGGACTTAAAATAATTTAAAGAACTATATAAAAATGACAATTATAATAATGGTTGATAAATTAATAAATAATTCTGTCATCAATTATGTATCCACCTTATTTTTGATATAAAATTGTTTAACTTTTATTCATGGACTTAAGTATAAAATAAAATTTTATTAATAATTCTGTCATCGATTATGTGTCCACCTTTTTTTGACATACAATTATCAAACATTTTTAAATAATTCAAAAGTATAAAATAAAATAACTGATGACAGATTAATTTAATATATGTATCTATCAATTGTGTATGTATAAAAAAAAAAAAAATAAATAAAATAATAATTCTGTAATCAATTGTGTGTCCACCTTATTTTTGATGTAAAATTGTTTAACTTTTATTCATGGACTTAAAAAAATGAATAAATTAAATTAAATTAAATTGAATTAATAAATCTGTCATAAATTATGTATAAATTTTATTTTTGATGCAAAATTGTATAACTTTTATTCATGGACTTAAAATAATTAAAATATATATAACAATTATGTCATAAATTGTGTATCTACATGTTTTGATATAAAATTGTTTAACTTTTATTCATTGACTTAAAATAATAAAGTATAAAATAAATAAATAATCTGTCATCATTTAAGTATCCACGTTATTTTTGATGTAGAGTTAAATGTGCCCATTTGTAACTTGTATATTTGGATATGTTTATATTTCAAAATATATGTATAAAAAATTTTTCCTTCAAAATATTGTGTTACATAAGAAAAAAGGGTAAAATTGTTATAGAGAATAGAATACATTTCAGTGGAACTGACTGCTGTAATTGTGGTATTAAGATAACACTTAAAACTGTGTTTGTTTGGCAGGAATGCTGCTTTTGGACCAACAAAAGATGTAGGAGTACATCCTACTTGTCAAAATCATGTTCACTTGAGGTAAAACATGAGGTTCCCTTCTGATTTATTTGTTACCAGAACCTCCTTCATTTCATATTTACCATGAATGAATTCATATAAGTACTAGACTCACATATGCACACTATATGCCAGAAAGTTGCATATGCCAAAGAGCTGTCATATCTGGTGTAACCACTAGCTCAATCAAAGTGGCCGCAGGGGAGCGTTTTCCATTCCTGTAGCTCTAATCTAATCACACCGATTAAATTAGGACGTTAAAGAGGCCTGCTGATAAGCATTGACAGCCAATCCACATGCTTAAGACACAACCCTACAACACACAGAATCATTCATGGTTAAACAGGATGTTGACTCCTACACAAACACCTGCTGTATCTGAAACCAGAGCCAAGCAAGTTTTTCCTTCAGGATGTTAAAACTTGCAAAGTAGGTCCAGGTTTACCTGGATACAGCGAAAAAACTCTAGCTGTTCGTAGTGTGTGATTGAAACTTCACTACAGATAATGAGAGATCAGGAGAGACTTCCTCTGTGAGATAAATCAGAAAACCGACTGTGATAAGAAAAAAAAAAAGGTTCTCGCGCTTTAGTTTTCCAGTCGAACACTTTAAAGAGACAAAGCCTCAAGGAGTAGGTCTTCAGAGCAGCTTTGACAACGAATAAAACACCTAATGATAAAAGTGTCTCTTATGATTTTTCTCACAATCTAGGATGTAAACGTTGTCAAACAGAGTCAAATTTCAGCTGTGAACTTCCTCTGATGCATTAACATGAGTCATTGTCTGTATTACTTGCAGCTAAGTGCTGAAGACTACAGTAAAACTCCAGACCTTCAGTTTCATCGCAGTAATGCTGTTACCCTCCGTGGCCTTTTCCTAAGTACCGTCAAATTTGTCACTATATGTATCACAGTTCATTTTTCACATGCTGAGCCAATTAGATGAAAAAGAGAACTATACTACTTTCAATTTGGCCTCAAGAGCTGTCAAAGATTACAATGCAATGTTAGTTGAGAGACAACCTGATCTCATGACGAAAACTTACCTGTGGGAACAGTGGTGCTAAAAGATTGTTCGTAGGCATTTGTTATAATGCTTAATGCGCATTAGCTCTATTGTTTGTAATACATTATGTATTTAAATTTTTGTTCAGTAAAACCAAATAATTACTAGCTTTTGATACTTTATTTGAACTAATTATTATCATTGCCTCATTGCTATTATATATGTATTAAGTCATTGTCTACTTGTCAGGCTATTTTTATTACTACTACTATTACTACTACTACTACTACTACTACTACAAAATATATAATTTTTTTTGTGTGTGTGTAAAATTATCCGATTACTCGATTAATCGACAGAATAATCAACAGATTACTCGATTACCAAACTAATCGTTAGTGACAGCCCTAATATGGAGCTGTAATCATAACTGTGTATGAAAAACGATTACAAGTGCTCACTGTTTTTCCAACACTAGTGTTAATTTCTGTTGGAAACTGCAGTGATATGTACTTATTGGTACGTATTTCACGTCTTGCAAAAAAGTTCCCGCAGGTGCGTTTTCCCCATGATATCAGGTACAGTTTGGCACAAAGACGACACTAAAGTTCGTCCAACAGTCGGCTGCTTTAAAATACTTGTGTTTTTTGAAGATTATGTTACAGAAATATTGATGATAAACAGGTGGAAAAACTTTATTCTTTAAATATCTTTATTAACAAACCACATATTTGAAGTACATTCTTGCCTAAATTTCTTAAAACTACATTTTGTGACACAAAAACAGTATTATTTATAATATATTTATATAGTATTTGGGCATCTGCCATGCAGAGGTTGTTTTGACATTGCCCATCATTTTGACGAACAGGGTTGTAAAAATTCTGTCATAATCTATTGTTACCCAACATTTAAATTTTCAGATTTTAATTACACTACCGGTCAAAAGTTTGGGGTCAGTAAGAGTTGTAATGTTTTTAAAGAAAATCTCTTATGCTCATCAGTGCACTGCACTGCATTTATTTAATCAAAAATATAGAAAAAAACTGAAATAATAAAAATAATGGTTTCTATTGTAATATACTTTAAAATTTAATTTATTCTTGTGATGCAAAGCTGAATTTTCATCAGCCATTACTTCAGTCTTAAGTGTCACATGATCCTCCAGAAATCATTCTAATATACTGATTTATTATTAGAATGGTCTATATTGGATCTATATTGGATTATATATTGCAACAGTTGCCCTGCAAAGTATTTATTTAGAAATTGTGATATTTTTTCAGGATTCTTTGATGAATAAAAAGCTCAAAAGAACAGCATTTATTCAAAATATAAATATTTTCTAACAATGCAAGTATTTGCTATCACTTTTTATCAATTTAACACACCCTTGGTGAATAAAAGTATTAATTTCTTTCAAAAAAAAAAAAAGAAGAAAAATTTACTGACCCCAAACTTTTGACCGGTAGTGTATAATAACACATTGCATTTATTTTTGTGTTATATTCTCATTTTTATAATCCAATATCGATTCTTAAATCCCAGTCGATCTTTTGGTCTATGCTGTTTACAGTTGATGAATGAACAGTACACCTACATAGTAGGGCTGTGCAATATGGACAAAATAATCATATTGCGATTTTTTTGAATGAATATTGCGATTGCGATTTTATTTGCGATTTTTTCTTTTTTTCTTTTTCAAACAAGCTACATACATACATTCTAAATGTATTCAGTGCACAAGAAGTGCATAACAAAACATTTCACCACGAAATAACATAGTATTAAGTTTAATAAACAAAACTGTAGTAAAATTGTCTTTAAAACAGACAACATAAAATAAATAAGCCATTTTACATTTTTTCCCGGTACTTTAGCCTACTTTGTGCAATAACGGATACATTCATTTCAGTGGAAAAATAAGTCCAAAACTCTCTATTTTAACATTTTGAGGGTTCTAAAATCTTTTGCTTTTTTTTTTTCCTTTAGAAATTCTTATGTGTTTTAATTTTTCTGATAATGAAAAAGCATAAACATTTATTTTTAATCAAATGAAAAATAAACCCTTTTAATTTTTGTCAAACAAACAGAAATGTACTGTTAAAATCAATGCGTGGAACAAAAATTATATTCAGTTTAAAACGTTTAAATAATAATTAAGTATGTATCTTGTTGTAATATTTTTTTTTATCATATATATTGTTTTATGTAAATTATTTAAATAGGAATATATAAACACCTACATTATACTGTACAAAAGTAATACAGGACTAATATTGTTCTGTTACATCTTAAACCGTACTTTTATTTTGACAGGTTGCAGTGAAGTTTCTCTGTGTATATGATGCTAGTTTTCTCAAATGAAACGGTAAAAGTGAAACTCACAGCAGCGATTTGGAGACTGAGTTTATCTGTTCATGTGAGATGCAAATGCCAAAAATTAGCGGGAGCGTCACGTGTGCTTCAGTCTGCATGTAGTAAAGAAATAAAACGCGTCTCCACCATCCATACATACAGAAGCAAACGGAACATGCAGGATTCATATTAAAACGGTCTTTTTGCATTTCAGTTTTCACAGACACTAGTCCATATCGCGATTTGAATTAAGTGACAGACCAACTTTTGATTTATTAATCCAAAAATCGTCGTATTACGTGGCATTCCGCGCTATAGTAAATTAGGTTTTTATGAATGGAGTCCGCGATCCTGTCCGTGTTTTCTTGGAGGAGACATTGTAATCACGCGACCATGAAGAGACAGAAATGACATGCCTTAGTGTAAAAGATAAATAACATAAGGCAATTTAGGATGTTTAATAAAAGAACTATGTATAGACCTGTTCTAAAGGAAAGATAACCTTAAATGACTTCTATTGTGATGTGGCGCTATATCGAAAATAAAATGAACTTGACGTTCAAAGGGGGCGGGGGTGCCGTTGGGGGATAGATAAAATCGCAGCCGTGTGCGGTTTAGAAATCGCATGTGCTTAAATCGCGATTTTTTTGCGATTGCGATTTATTGCACAGCCCTACTACATAGTGCGCCTCCCATCCAAAAAAACGCAATAGGTTTAGTTCAGTGCTTTACTTTGATATGAAACAAAGTCTCAATTTAAATTCAGTTCATTTTATTAGAAAATCCAAGCAATAAATACAGTTTTGGTGCTCTTTAATGTGGCGTGATAGATCGCTGTAGCTTAAACTGAGTACTTGCCTGTGCGTAATCAAACGTATAGCAAAAGATTCGTGACAGTTTGTTTTTGTTCTGGATCCAGTGCTCTGCTGCCACACTGGAGCACACTTGTCACCAACTGGACAGGGGTGGAAATTACAGTTAATTTACAATAGATCACCCTCAGTGTAATCTGTCAAAGTGACAGACAGGCTTCAGATTTTTCCGTCACAGGTGGAGTGATACAAACAGTGAAACAGTGGGAGTTCCAATATCGCAAGGATATTGCACTCCTCTCGGCAGTGTTGCCAAGTCCGTGGAATTGGCCTACTTTAACACTGTTGCTACAGTTTGTTTCTCATGTTCTCAGGTTGAAGCGACCACAAAACGTGATATTTA
>NC_133381.1:11726430-11822758 GCF_049309525.1 Garra rufa
ATATATATATATATATATATATATATATATATATATATATATATATATATATATATATATATAGTCAGGATTGCAAGATAAAAACATTTTTTTCCTCGAATTCTGAGTTTACATCTTATAATTCTGATTTTTCTCTTCTGAAAAGCTTTATACTTTCATTCTGTGGCAGAAACAAGATTCCATCCTGCATTCTGACATGAAATCCACCCTGTTCAACAGACATTCACTCTTATTTGTAATAGACAAGTGTTACTCAGTCAAACAATGAGTTGAGATTTCTGCCACACCTCAATGTGTGAGATGAAGTGGGTGAAATGGTCTTGTCATAGCAGCATCTTAAATGCAGAATACACTTGCAGGCCTAATTTTAGACACGTCTGTGTTCTGTTGTTTCTCCTGCTCACAGCAGGTGTTTTTGTCAAGCTTTTTCCATCTTGTTTATTGGAAAGCCTAATCCCCCGCAAGTCATTGATATTACCTGCCTCAGGTTGCAAAAGTGAATAATTGAGCTGGGATTATCCGGGCAAGCGGGTAAAGCAACCTCGACTTCGCTAAACTTCTCACAATGAGAGATGAGGCACTGTTGCCTCGGTCCTGGCCCTTCCGTCTCAAAGGCAGAAAGGAACATTTAATCAACACAAACACTGCAATAGCACCTTTAGAGGCTAACTTGTAGCACTAAGTGTTTAAATGTTCAACGTTCGGTTTAGCGATTAAAGAGCTTACTGAGAGCACATGCCTCTTTCTCTCCCAGTGGCCGGGCTGTGAATTTGTTTTGATGAAAGAGCTAATTAATTTTGGGAAAGCAAAGGCAGTCTGCAAAACAGGCTATCCTGATTTAGTCTACTTCTCTTAGGATTTAAAAAAAACTTAATCACTGTGTTTTTTATTTGCTGATGTACATAGAAAGTGTGCCACAGCATCTCCAATCAGATTTTTTTGCTCGCATGTGACTCTTTTCATGACAGTGTGAACAGCACAAACCTGGAATCATGGAACATGGAATCTGATCTTTTCAATTCAGATTTTTGCCACTTCCATATGTGATACTAAATCCGATACAGGCAGGCCCGGCTCCAGAATCAAATCACTGAGGATGCAACAGTAAAAAGCATTGAATAATGTGTTGCGTATATTTATTGTGTTTAAACTTGTCTATGAAAGATTACTGTGCTGTGTAAAAAATGAATCACAATGCTGAAAAAGCATTTTCAATAACAATGTTTGGATTCGAAATCAAAATGTTTGCAATAATTGCACAAAAAATGCACTGCATGATCAAACATTTAGGTGAGATAACTATATGTTCTTAAATGTCTAAAAAAAAATGCTCCGTTCCACCCCTCAAATTAAAAAAACGTATTAAATGCCTCAAAAATCCTGATCGGAGCTCCCCAAATTGTTTTTCAATTCTGTGGGTTGAAGTGACCACGCAAAAGCGAAATTTACCCCCCGGAAGGTGATTGGGCTTGTTTTGGACTAGTTTTGAAAAGCAATTGTGCGGATTTTGTTTTGAAAACTTGGCAACCCTGTTTGTATTGTTCTTTTGCGCACAGTTCAGAACCATGATCTGTTCTCACTGGAAATCTGATATTGGCCACATAAAAAAAAAAAAAAAAGAAATTCAGAATGGAGGACTAAGGTGTGAATTCAGTGAATGGGTGCCGTTAGAATGGGAGTCCAAACAACTGATAAAAACATCACAGTAATCTTCAAATAATCCACACGACTCTTGTGAAGTGAAAAGCTGTTTGTATTTAATAAATCCACCATGAACCATTGTTGTAGCAAAATGTTTTTAAGCGATTGCTTTTTTTTCATTGCTTTTTAAGCGATAAAGTTGTCTCATCTGAATCAGGAGAGAAATATGCACAGATAAAGCATCGTTTACAAGCGAAACAGTCCAAAACAGCTGTAAACAAACATGTTGGTGGGTTTTGATGTGAGAGGACAACAGAGGTTGGAGTTTTTCACTTCAGGAAGCGTTATTATGGATTATGGATTGGTATTTTGCCAAAAAGCATTGGTTTAAATGTAAAACAATATTTCACTACAATATGGATTTAATCTTTCATCTATTTCACTGCAGAGGATCTACTGGTGAGCAAGTGATGTAATGCTACACTTCTCCAAATCTGTTTTGATGAAAAAACAAACTCAACTCATATTGGATGGCCTGAGTGTAATTTTTCAGCAAATTTTCATTTTTAATTGAACTATGCATATTTCTGAAGAGATATTTGTGTTATAAATTAAAATATTTTCATTTAGCGTGCAATTAACACTTTTGTCTCATGTAATATATAAAACCTTAACAAGAATTATTGGTATTTTGCCAAAAAGCATCGGTTTAAATGTAAAACGCCTTCATAATTTATTTGTTACTAGAAAACTCATTTACATCTTGGATGGCCTGAGGGAGAGTACATTTTTTTTGTAAGTTTTCATCATATGTATTTCTGAAGACAAATGTGTTAGATGTTAAAATGTGTTCATTTAGCTTGCAATGATTAACATTTTTGTGTTATGTAATATATAAAACCTCACAAGAGCGACTTCAGAAATCACCTTATCAAACAGCAATAGGGACTCGTTTTTCTTGCGTGACCCAGATAGCTGATGCATAGACAGTCTGATTTGTTTGCACTTGCTTAATTCACTAGCTTACATACGGTGCTGAATACTAATGCTGATTTTTAACAGATCAGTGAGAAATCAGCAGGCTGGCAAAGACATTCACATTAATGGCTTGCATAAAAGCTGCACTTTTCAAAAGTAGAGCTTCTTGGTTGACCACCAGTGGAGCTCTTTTATGAAATCATATTCACACTTTCTTTGGGGAATATTGGTAGAAATTCATTAACGTCATTAACATTTAAAGTAGGAACATGAAGCAACTACAGCATTTCCACAGAATGTTGGAAGAGCAGCACAGTCGGAGAATTGCCATTTTGAGCTGCTCAACTTCACATTACAGAAATATATTTGTTCTATTTGTTTGTTGCCTCGTATTCAAGAGTACCTTGTAGTTGACTTTCAAATGTAGTGTTTATTATTCAGAAGGTTTCTGTAAAAGAGAGATGCATTACCATAGCAAAGATGTTTCTTCAGACGCACAAGCCTCTGTTAACATGCCGTCAAACAACAACTAAAACGTCCTTGGAATATCTGTCATGTGTGTGACGGTGGGGAACTGATGTCTGATAGTCAAAGGACTTGAGCATGTTTGAATTTCTCTGTTTATGCATCCTGTTGTTTCTGCTCAATTAATCTTTCTTTGTG
Organism: Garra rufa; assembly: GCF_049309525.1. Taxonomy (NCBI): domain Eukaryota; kingdom Metazoa; phylum Chordata; class Actinopteri; order Cypriniformes; family Cyprinidae; genus Garra; species Garra rufa. The sequence goes on from NC_133381.1 coordinate 11,729,713, forward strand.
CTGTTTTATGTTCGAGGACGTCCTTCCGCTAATAGCATCCACTTACGAACCCTCGACAGGTCATACATCAGATCTAATGTGATATAACCTCATAAATATTCTGTGAAATAAACGAATACTTCCTGTATTGGGAAGTGACATTTTGGTCCTTGCTTTTCTTTTCGCAGCATGCCGAAGTGCGAGTTAGCATGAGTGCAGTACGGTTGAAGTTGGCAGGCTGTTTGGCATTTGGCCTGACAGCAGGTGTACTTCAGCACTTTAGGTTTTTGGGGAGTTTCTCAGCACTTACACGCTCACACCGTCGAAAGCTCTGCTAGTCTGTGTCACCTGTCTCTGTTCACCTTCATGTGAAATTTGTGGCGTGCTTGCTGTCCTTTTCAAAAAAACGCCTTAGAAAAGGTCACAAGATACTTCCTGAATGGTGTACTTCCAGACTATTTGATCACTCAGGATCAAAGGGTTTAAGATGCTGAACATAAAACTTATGCCTGTCATCAGTTTCAACACTATTCTGTGGTGCTTGCTAAAGCCTGGGATACACTGTGCGATATTATCAATCGTTGCTCTTGGCTCTAGCTCAAACTGCACGACAGAATCGCAGGGTGTAAAAGTTCGCAGCTCACGATTTATGTTCTCACACTGTACGACCCGATGCTCTTATGCGATCTTACCGCTCACACTGTGCGTCCAATATCGCACGTCGGACTTGAAACAGAAGAAGAAGAACAACAAAAACACGGTAGTAGGATGCTGACAAGGAATGATGAGGGTCACCAGAGCGAAAAGCGCTCGATCTCGTGCCTTTCCGTGAGTTCGTGTAAGCGCATGGACTTTTTTTTATCTTTTTTTTTTTTATGATGTTATTTGTATCTGAAGAATGTTCTTTTTTTATTATTATTTTTTTTATTGAACTTTTGAAATAACAGAACATGTTGCTTCCTTCTAGTGATGGGTCGTTCTTGAACGATTCGCTCATTTTGAACGAATCTTTAATGTGACTCGGGACAAACGAGTCGTCTCGGGGAGTGATTCGTTCAGTCGCGCATGCGCAACATCCTATTACTGGAATTAGTTCACCTGTTTTTAGAGTCGTTAGGCGAGGTGAGCGAACCATAGACTAAAGTAGACATAGACTTAAATCTAAGCCCTAGCCCGGCCCTGGTCCGAGACGCACAGGCTGTAGCCCGGCCCGTCTCCGACAGCTTATCAAAAATTTTGGCCCGAGTCCGACCCGAAGCCCGTCTTTTTTTCCGCCAAACATAGACCAGATTTCGTATTTAATAGAAAGTTTATGTTTTTTCGTTTCGGTTTTTTTATCAGAACAATTTAGAGAAAAGTTTTGAGTTTTTTGTTTGTTTGTTTGTTTGTTTGTTTGTTTGTTTGTTTTTTAAATGTAAGTTAGTTTTTTAAGTGACATCGATATCCAAGCGGTATGTGGTCCACAGTGTGTTTACTCAATTTAACCATATATCAAATCAACACTTGACTAGTCTACAATGCAATTCACAGATATAAAACAAACATCAATATAGCAAAATGTTAGATTTAAAGTTTATTATCACCATCTCAGAACAAAGGCATTTCAAACAGGGCAGGCAGTTCTGCTGCGCAAAACCGGAACATACAAAGTCGCAGTGGTAAAGTAAACGAATATTGAACAAATATATAAAGAATAAATAATAATATAGAAAACTTAAAAAACACAACTTTACCACGTGGCTGAAAATCTCTCTGCGGTATGTGAGCACAGTGGAGCGGCAACAATTTCCCCCGCACTCCTTGCATTTAATAATCCAGCTCCACTCCTCTCTCACTGATGTCAGAAACACCGCTCCGCGTCAAAAAAAAAACAAAAAAAAAAAAACAAATTAAGTATGTTTGAAATGTAACAGTCCTGTTCATAAAATATAATAAAATAAAATAACAGGAGAGTTTCAAACATAGTGTGCAATATTTGTTCCGACCACAGCTAATAATTGTCAGCATTAAAAGAGTATTGCTGCTTTATCCAGTGCAAAGTTTGTAATGAAAATAATACGTTTTCGTCAGTTATTTTACCTACAGATCACATTATTTCTGATTTGAGTGATCCATCTCTATCAAGCTAAACAGCGGTGGTGGAGCGCTCTTGAAGAGAGTGAAAACCATGACGCTCCGACTTTTAAAAAAATCCGCTCCTTCCTCCATTCAAAATCACACCGCTCCACTCCGCGCTCCGCTCATACTCTGCTATGCGCGAGAAATCACTGGCGCTTCCGGGGACGCACGCATGAAATCATGAAATCACGCCCGATATATGTGCAAGTTATGACGTGAAAATTGGCCCGAAGCCCGGCCCTAGGGGCAAAAAAAAAAAAAATTCGGGCCCCGACGGGCTCGGACTCAAATGCAGGGCTCTAGACTAAAGACCCAGGCAAACAATGATTTAATATTTTCTGTTTCTTATAGCATTATAGTTTTGTTTTGTTTGAAGTGTGATTAACGTTTGTGTCAGCAGTAGATGTGTTAGGGAGGTTAAAGGCTAACATTTGAATTATATTTATTGTTAAAATGAACGAAATTACTCGAAAAAAGATTCGTTCATTTTGCTGAACGAGACTCAAAGGTCCGAGTCGGTAAAATGATCCGAACTTCCCATCACTACTTCCTTCACTTTCACTTTCGTGTTTGCACAGGCGCAGTGCCAGAGTTTTGGGGTAATCAGGTCGTAGACGCTCGTAGCATTGCTTCAACGGTGCGATACACTCACGAGGGCCGACCAGAATTTCAAACCAGTTTGATTTTCATCCGACCATACGATTGTCGATCGTGAGAGGGTAATCGCTTCTCGTTACCCTGTGTATACTACACGATGTGAGACGCACGAGTCAGCTGAAAATCGGCCCGATCCAAGAAATTCTCGCACGAGTGAAAAATCGTGGCAAAAAGGGGCAAAAATCGTACAGTGTATGCCCGGCTTAAGACAAACACTTGCCTATACTAACAGTTTGGGATTTGAACAAACTTATGAAACTATACTACATATCTTATACTAGATGCAGCTTTTTGAGGAGAGGTTTACTTTTCCTTTTTAATATGTATCTTAATGCAAAATACGTTTGTCATTTCATCTAAATATCAACATTTGAGAGATTTAGTCAGTCAAAACAGTTTTAAAGTTAATTGATCTAATTTTGTGTTACTGAATGTCAACGTTTTTGTGTCTAATTGTTATTGAGGGTTTGTGGACACATCAGTGTGTTAGATTTTTGTCATTGTAAAATACTATTTAAAATACTAAATCAGTTATTCTATTTTAAAATTGTATTTTGACAATTTACTTGACAATGACAGACAAAGCTGAATTCTATTAAAAGAGATTCAAACGGTGAATTTATTCAATGACTTTCATTCAGGCATAGGAATATGTACATATTTAATTGGCCATATTTTAATTGAGGATATATTGTAATTGCAACATTATGAATGCAAATTGAATGCTTTCATTTAATTAGCTTATATGTTTTAATAAGAAGCGAAGATATAAAAAAAGTATTTAATTCATGGAAATAGTGAATAATAACCCCAATAATTACATATATTACATAACTTGCCCGTTCAGGGGACTAATTTAGTCTTTTTACTTCAAAATAAAATTCTATATACAGTGCCTAGCAAAAGTATTCAATCCCCTTCATTTTTTTCCCATGTTGCAGCCTTATGTTATGTTTTTTCCTCATCAATCTACACTCCATACACGATAATGACAAAGTAAAGAACATGTTTGTAACAATTTTGCAAATTTATTAGAAATAAAAAAAACTGAAATGATTCCTTTGCATAAGTATTCATACCCTGTTCTGGGACACTTCAAATTTAGCTCAGGAGATGTTATTACAAGCGATATGAATGAGTATGATTTGAAAAGACAGCTGAATCAGACAGCAAATCAGAGAAAAAACCTAGCCCTAAGGTCAAAAGAACTGTCTGTAGAGTAGGGCTGCACGATATTGGGAAAACATGCGATATGCAATATTGTTGTTGAATATTGCGATGACGATATTTCTTGCGATATAACATTTCCCTAGAGAAATGCCTTTTTTAAATTATTATTATTATTATTATTATTAATCTATGTTTTAAAATCATTTATATATGTAATGATCATACTAAAATAAACAGGTAATAGATATTTGTCTGTCATCCGAATTAAATCTAATTCAGGCTAAAAAAAAAACTGTCAAGTAAGTTGCAAACACTTAGAATTTAAAACACTATGGTATGACTTAAAACCTCAGCAGATATTCTGATTTCTGGTTTGCTGTTACCATAGACCTGCAAACACAAAATGAATTGTTTTCAAACATTACTTTTTATTTACAAGTAACATACACTCAAGAGCATCTTTTAAACAAAATATTTCCTTGCCTTGCCTGTTTTTCAAGCATGATACAGAGTTTAGACAACTACAAATCTTAATATAGCCCACATATTAATAACAACCTAGATATTTTATGTAGCCTAATTTGCGTGCATTGTGGAGTCGATCTCTAAACGCAGGGTATTAAAATTGTATTTGAATGCACGTGCGTGTTTTACTTTTGGTTTCGTTTTAACGACCGCGCGAAACTCTCAGCAGCGCAGAGCGTCCATTAGGTTGATTCTACAATACAAGAGATTACTTTAACAAAACCATTTGAAAGTGGGAGGACACAAACGGGATTTTGAAAAGCGTGTCCCCAGTGGAAATTACACCCCTGTGTGAGTGGAACTCTGCCGCTGAGTTATCATTTGATGTGAATGTATGCAGCGTTGTACAGTAGCCTATATTGAGACTGAGGCGCCGGAATAAACAGAATGTGCGCGCTGTAAGACGAAATATAGTATATTTCTTCAAAAGCCGATTGTGGAGACCTTAAAACTGTCCACAATAAAAAATCGTCATATCACATACCCCTAATTGCAATGCAGTTTGTGCAGATCCAGAACAGAGATTAGTTGTGAAAAAAACAAAAAACGTCCGGTTTCCAGTTGACCGGAGCGCAGTGTCCGTGACAGGGAGTGATTGACGGCTAATATCTCACATCTTCATTAAAGGTAATATTATAAATATTAAGTTTGAATGGTTGTAATGTTGGAGAGAACAGCGAACCTGTCACTGCATCAGCTCACAGCAGTCTGTAAAAAGTTTTGTAAAGAAATGAAACCAAGTAAATGTCATTTATCATAACTCTCTGCGATACCAATATCGCGTATACTGTTATCGCGATAATTATTCGATATATCGTGCAGCCCTACTGTAGAGCTCAGAGACAGGATTGCATCAAACCACACATCTGGGGAAGAGTTCCAAAAAAAAAAAATCTGCTTCATTGAAGGTTCACAGAAGCATTTAGCCTCCATTATCCATAATGGAAGAAGTTTGGAACAACTAGGACTTTTCGCAGAGCTGGCCTCCTGGCCAAACTGAGCAATTGATGGAGAAGGGTCTTGGATAGACTGGTGATCAAGAAGCTGATGGTCACTCTAGTTGAGCTTCATGATTATATATGCAGATGGGAGAAGCTTACAGAAGGACAAACATCACTGCAACACTTCACCAAACCGGTCTTTATGGCGGTGTGGCCAAATTCAATGCTCAGAGTAGACACATGAATTCACACTTGAAATTTGCAACAAAGCACCTAAATAACTCTCAGATTGTGAGGAACAAGATTCTCTGGTTCGATGAACCTCAGTTCCAAGCATCATGCATGGAGGAAAGCAGTCACATCACAAAAGTAAAGTGTGGAGGAGGCTGTTTTTCAGTGACTTGGGTAGAAGGAAAGCTCAACACAGCGAAATATAGAGAGAGCCTTAATGAAAACCTAGTCCAGAGCATTCAGAACCTCAGATTTGTCTGAAGGTGCACCTTCCAACAGGACAATTTCCCTAAGCACACAGCAAGAGTGGCTTATAGACAACTCTGTCAATGTCCTTGAGTGGCCCAGCCACAGCCTGGGGTTGAACTCAATCAAACATTTCTGGAGAAACCTGAAAATGTGCATCTGTGCCCCCATCGAAGCTGACAGATCTTGAGAGGTAAAGAGGTGAGCCGAAGAATGCAGATGTGTAAAGCTTGTGCCATTTATACCGAAAAAGACTTGAGGCTGTAAAGGTGCTTCAACTAAGTACAGTGTTAAGGGTATGAATACTTATGCAGCATACTAATTTCAGTTTTTTAATTTGAAAAATTTTCGAAAGTTTTTATTATAGTATAGATTTTCATAGTTTCTAACCAAGGAAATTTTTATTTCATATTAGATGATGCGGTTATCTTTGCTTTTGTTTTGTTTTTTATAATTGAAGAAAATGCCATATAGTTTATTAGGCAATAAACTTTAACACAGTCTCAAAATCTCACGCTAATTATACAACATTATGACCCAATCTAAAATGCTTTCTCATATCAACAACCAAAAACTCATCAGCGTGACTGTCCTGACACATCAAGGGATGGTTCATTGATATTCTTTTGAAGTTCTGCATCATTATGACACATAATTTGTCTCCTAAAATCTTCCATGACTTCAGGCTGATTACATCCTGTTGATTTCTTTGACAAGCCGGTGTATAAATATGATCTATTACCCTTGAAGTAACTGTCCTTATTTTACTCCAGTCCTCTTAGATTATATTCTTTGAGTGGTTGCGTATTGTATGTTGTATGTTGTATGTATACATGGCTTAAAGGAATTATAATCTTTCGATTCATGTCAAGCTAGATCTCAAAGCACATCCTAAGCTGAAAGGAAGGTTGTATGTATCGCAGATGCACAACATGTCAGGCCATGAATGAACACTAAAAGGATTTATGTGTGAGGAGCAGTCGGGTAGTCTCGCAGGTCCCCTGGGCACCTGAATTCACACGGGAGAGGAAATGCTGGCATTGTTTTGTGTGTAGGTGGAAAGCTTGAGTGTCTGATAACCAGTGACCTTGAAGTGCCTTTCTTTAAGTAGATTGTGCTCATGTAGTCACTAGAGAAAAACATTCGGGTTCGTTTTCTTGCTCTCGCTCAAGGACAAAGACACCAGTGAAGCAGATTCTTGTTAATCATATGTATATATGCAATATAGTTGTAGATTCTCATTCTGATTAACATTTGATTTGATATATTTGGGTGTATTTAAGTTGTCCATTTTACATACAAATCAAAAGAAAATCACTCTCTGCTAATGCTTATTCAGAGTGATTCAAACCAAAACTATTTGGTAAAAGAACTGACTAAGGAGTCATTTATTTTAGGAATTGGCTACACTGGTTGTGCTGTATGGTTTTGATTCACTTCAAAAGAGTCATTTGTTCTTGAATAGAGCTACACCAGTCCAGACGTCTGCTTGTTTTTCATGCAGCCCATGTAGGCCATTCAATAGAAAGATGTTTCTTGCTATTTTTCTGCAGGCTTCTGGTTTTAGCTTGCTTCACTGAATCTCAATAGAGTCCATGAAACACTTTATTTTGATAGTCCACTTTAGAAGTTCTACTGACTATAAGTAACTTTGCAACTACAAATCAACTACCAGTCATTATTAGTAGACTGTCAGTTAAAGGGATAGTTCACCCAAAATCTGTCATTAATTAATTTCCCTTATGTCTTTCCCAACCCGTAAGGAATCACATTTTTGGAATACAAATTAAGATAATTTTGATGAAATCCGAGAGTTTTCTGACCCTGCATGGACAGCAATGCAACTGACACGTTCAAGGACCAGAAAGGTAGGAAGGACATTGTTAAAATAGTTTATGTGACAGTGGTGGGAGATGTGGCAAAAATATCATATCATGATTTTTTTCAGAAATATCACGATTCACAATTTTATTACGATACTTTGTCATTTGGTTTGGTTGGTTTTACTGTTTTGCAAGTTGTCTGAGCAGTACAGCCAAACTAATTTCTCTATTTTAAAACCAAAGCCTTACAAGGTAACAAAATATAAAATAATTATAATAATTAGTTTTACCCTCCATACAAAAAATACTCACTCTCACGACCTTAAGGGCAAAAATGTCCACATTGAAACTGCAATTTTTTAACCCAGGGCCATTTGACTATAAAATTATGCAATATTTGCTAATAGGCATTCATTCTATCGGCAAGGCTTCAAATTTGACATTTTTACCATTTTTTTCTAGATTGTGCCATTTTTTTTCAAATTTGGCATATACATAAAAAAAAAAAATCTAACACTACATAAAATATAAATGCCTCTTCTGTTGTTGTTCTTCACTGACACACCCAAGAATCTAATAAGCAAAGAAAAAAAAAATCTGCTTAGCATTTAGTATATGGAAATTACTACTATTTTTATTTTATTTTTTTTCATAAAAAAACACCTGTGGCATTATGCAAACAAACCAGCATTTAAAGGGTTACAATTCTGAAAATGAATTAATGTTCGGTATCTTCACATCAGTGAAAGTGGAATAAAATATTAATAAATCATATTTTTATGGCAGTTTTAAACATGGACATTTTTGTCTATTTTGCACATGTAATTTTTTTATATTTTTTTTATTTTATAAAATATACATTGACTCTGTACAAAAGTAACTGACTGTATTACAAGTTCTTTAGTCAAGAGCAGTGAGTGATTTTAATTTGTGCTCTGTTTTATTAGGCTACCGTCACCCAAAAACAATTCTGTTATCATTTACTCACTCTCAAGTTTTTTTTTTAAACATAAAACATGTTGAACACGAAACTTATTTTGAAGAATGTGGGTAATCAAACAGTTGCTGGTCCACAGTTACTTCCATAGTATTTGATTTATTTGTTCCCACTTTCAAAGTAAGTGGGGACCAGCTACTGTTATCCACATTCTTCAAAATAGCTTTTGTGTTCACCGCAAGAAAAAATTAATCGAGGTTTGGGAAAACATGTGAGTGAGTACATTTTTGGGTGAACTGTCCCTTTAATGAAAATCGTCAGCTTGTCTAGTTCTGTCGCTTTAAGAGCTGCATGCATCTAACATACAGGCACGCGTCCGTTTTTCTCTCAACTGTTTACTTTTTCTTTAGACATAACCAATTGCGTTTATATGTAATCCTAGTGTGTTTTGACAGTATTACAGAATCAGACGTGGAAGATAAATTTAATCAGGTGCTGTTTGACAGGCTTTTAGCGCGCACCATTTCGGTGCTCTTTAATGTGGTGTGATAGATCGCTGTAGATTAAACTAGGTACATTTTATGTGCGTAATCAAACGCATAGCAAAAGATTCTTGACTGTTTTTCCACCCGCGGAACGTTTTGCATTGAGTTAAGTTTGACAGGAATGCTAAGGGGTTAAGTTACAATAGATCACCCTCATTGTAATCTGTCAAATTGACGGACAGCCTTCAGATTTTTCCGTCATTGATAAATTCCGCTAACGCGACCTCTGGTGTAAACATACTTTATTTTTGTCTCTGTGTAGGGAAACCAGGGAGGAACAGAATAGTTTAAGATGAACTATTGGGAAAGCACGTCTAGAGGACAGTGATGTTTGCCTTTCCACCTTGAGGCCAATGTCAATATTGAGGTGTTTAACATATTAATAAGAAATTAATCTGATAATGCTGCTGTTAACAAAACTCCCCACATTGAACCGTAAAGATAAATAGGCAAACAAATATAAAATGTATTTTGAAGAGATGTAATAAATATTAGGGTTTTACCAAGGGTGTTATTTGTGTGAAAGGCCATAACAGTCTTTAAAAGATAGAAGTAAATGCCATTTGGTTTGATATTTGGTTATATAATGCAATTCATACATTTTATGTATTTAATAACCCATAAGGTCCTTGTATAGAAGAAGGATATAAGAAGGATTTGTTCAGGAGTTTAGGAGCATTGCTCATGTATGAATGATACTTTTTGGGCCCATGTATATGTTTATGTGGCCCTCAAACCTGGGTTAGACAAACTGGTGTGTTAATAAACAAGCAGGAAACTCAACAAATAGTGGTCCATCTGCTACTATTTCATTTACACAGTCACAGACATCTACTGTCGTTTTCATTGCATCAATCAAAACCAATGTAAAATCGAATCAGGCCATTGGATATGTCCTTTAACACTGTGGAAGAAAAAGAAAGGCTGGTAAACACTGATTGAGTAAATGCACAATTATTTAGCTGGGATTTCGTTCTGGTCTGTAATTATAGGGTAAACATATCATTGTTCAGTCAAGAACCAATTAAACACATAATGGTTAATCATAACTGGCTTCGAGAACCCAGAAAAACAATATTTAAAAATATTTGCCTTTGTTTAGAAAGGCATAGAATCATTGTAGGGTGTAAATATATAAAGAAAAAAAAAATTGACTTTGCTCTGAGCTGATTAGAACTTATGGCTGTTGGGTCTGCTTAATCAGAGCCATTGTTGCCCAGAAATAAACTGATTGAATTCTAAATTTAAAATCAAACAGATGTGCGAACTTCACTTAGATCCTGCCTTTACTATAATTCATGAGGTATTAGGACATGTGCAGATTTAATTCATTTTTTTTATGGTCAAAGGCAGATTAAATAGCTTATGTTTACACAGTCAGTTATGGTATCAAAGGCTGCATTAATTTATTTGATAAAAAAAAGTACCAATATTACAGTAAAAATAATATAGTGAAGTATTATTTTATTATTTTCTTTTATTTCTTTATTTTTTAAAATATTCTTTCTTGATCATGCCTATCCCAAACTTTTCAATAGTAGTGCATCACAGTTTCCAAAACAGTATTACAGAAGGTTCAAACGCTCACTGATGCTCCACAAGGAAACACGATGCACTAAGAGCCGGGGGTCAAAAACTTTTTGAATTTGAAGATCAGGGTAAGTTTAGCTTACTTTTGTCTTCTAGTGAACATGTAAGTATCTTCTGTAGTTTCTAAAGGGCAGTACTAAATGAAAAATCTACACATCCTCATTCTGTTCAAAAGTTTACACCCCTGGCTTTTAATGCATCGTTTTTCCTTCTGAAGCATCAGTGAGAGTTTTAACTGAGTCTGTCATTTGTCCTTAATGTAAAAAGATGGATCTCAAAATCATACAGTCATTGTTGGAAAGGGTTTAAATACCCAAAAGTGATGAAAAACCAAAGAATCTGTGGGACCTGAGGGACTTTTCTGAAGAACAGCAGGCAGTTTAACTGTTCATGACAAACAAGGGACTCATGAACAACTATTACTAAACAAACAAACAAACAAAAAAACAGCTGTGGATCATTAGGTAACAACACAGTATTAAAAATCAAGTGTATGTAAACTTTTGAACAGGGTCATTTTTAGAAATTCAGCTATTATTTTTTCTTGTGGACTGTTATATGTCTTTTATGTAAAAAAAATTTCAGGTCAGTCCTAAATAAAAAAATAACATGCATTTTGTATGATCCCTCTTATTTTGGTAAAATAATTAACATTTTGCAGATTCTGCAAGGGCTATGTAAACTTTTGACTTCAACTGTACATTGTAACATCTATTAATATAGATGATAGTTATTTTAAATTGTAATATTTCACAATTTGACAGTTCCCTTTCGAGGGAACATCGAACTGCGTCCTCTAGGGGGTGCTATGGGGACCGGCGTCAGCGTGACCTGTGTCTGAAGCCTACGTACAAAAACGACAAAGCATTGGCCGGCGACAGCCTATGACGTCACTTCCGGCGCGACCCGTTGCTGCTGGTGCGTCACTACCGGTGCGACCATAGTAGTGTTGTCAAAAGTCCCGGTACTTCGGTACCAAGTCGGTACTAAAAAAATTAAAACGTTACGGTACCAGGTTTTCTTAAGTACCGGTGGTACCGACTATCCGGTCAACCCGGTTCTTGATACGCTATACAAAAGGTGCGCTCTCACCCGCACTGCACAGTTGCGCTCTATTCAGCGGTGCTGCTGATGCCGCGGCTCTGAATCCACTTGTTGACAAAGAAGAGCCAGGCTTGCTCCAAATATTTTGGATTTGCGGCTGAACAAGGCGAACATCATAGATCATCAAAAAACTATTTGCAAAAGATGTCGTCTAGGTTCTCTCGAAAGGAGGAAACACATCAAACTTAAAACACCTCAAAGATCGACTCCGGGATCAAATGAAAGAGTTCAAGTAAGGTAAGTTTCATTTTAATTTCATATTTAGAGCATTATTGCATATTTTAATTTGAATGTCAGACTGAAATAAACATCACCGTTTGTGTAGTGAATCGTTAGCATAAGCGCGGCTAACGCTAATATGCTGGGCCTTAGAATGAATTTGAAACAACGCTCCTATAACTTTTGTTAGAGTAAAAAAAATAAGGACATGATGTATTTACTATTTTTTACACAAATGACATGTGTATCCAAAATATATGTGTTAGAGAATGTACAAATGTGTCGTTAACAATGTTTATGTCCTTAATATGAGTCTGTCAGAAAACGTTTTAGGTTTATTCTTGACTGGATAAATATAATTGCAGTTTGGATTGAATAAAAGTACAATCAAATAAAACACGTTTTATCCCCTGTTTAGTTTGGTAATACTTTAAAATAAGATCAAATTCATGCATCATCTAACATAAACTTAAAGTAAGTGAAACATATTTTTACAACATTAATTCATGTTTGTGAATGTTATTTAATACAAAAAGACAAGATTAATATGATTTTATGCATTAGTAAATGTTGAAATTAGCCTAACCTCACTAAGAATAATTGCCATGTAATGTTAACTACTGTTTATTGTTAGGCAATGTTATCTAACAAATGAAAATTGTAAAGTGTTTTTAATACTGCAGTTTTCATCTGTGATAGACACTTGTCTTAATATATGTAATCTTATCTTAATTTATTATAACAGCTGAGGTTAGTTTTTTACTGAAAATTCATATTTTGCTGGTGTCAATGATCTAATGTTGCATCTGGTCAGACTTAGGCCATGGCTTTACTTAAGTATATTATATTTCTTTTTACAGTTGCAGATTAAGGAAGATCATGAAAGACCCCAGCGAGCTCTAAAACAGCCAACAGTACAGATGTTTTTCAGCAACAGCAGCAGAAATATGACAAAAAGTTTTGGGTGAAGCTTGTTTACATTTTTTATGCCTGTAATTTATTTAGATGTTATTTCATTACTAAAATGTTTACAAATACTTTTTTAACCTGTGAAAAAACTTTTAACAAAATTTTACATTAGTATAAAGAATGGCACTGTTTTTTGTACATTTTATTTTCTTTATTAATAAAAAATAGTGTGTTGCTCAATTAATATGTTATTGTGTTTTGCTTTGGTACCGAAATTGGTACCGAGAACCGTGGATTTTCAATGGTATTGGTACCGAATACTGAAATTTTGGTACCGTGACAACACTAGACCATAGTATAAAAGGGCACTGGTAGAACACAACATTCTCTTCTTCATCTTCACTGACCATTTTGTTCTTTAGCGGAGACTTTGCTCATTTCTTACGAGTGGTAAGCATGCTCTGATACCCGCAGTTTCACACCTTTCACGTCATATGTGTTTGGTGAAGAGCAAGTGCGTTCAGCTCTCGAGGGAGTTGAATATGCTTGTTGCATTCATTGCTTGTTTCTTACGAGACAAGCATGTTCTATACCCGAAGTTTTCACGTGGCTTGCGGGTGTGTGTGTGTGGTGTAATAAGCGTGTTTGAATCTCAAAGGAGTTGAATGCGCTCATTGCTTTCATTGCTTGTTTCTCGGGAGGGATGGGCATGAATTGAGCGTACAGAATTGGACAGAATTCTTTACGCTATGGGGAACAGAATTGAATATCGTTCCCCATAGCACCCCATAGAGGACACAGTTCGAAGTTTCCTCGAAAGGGAACGTCTCAGGTTACGTATGTAACCATGGTTCCCTAATGTAATATAGGGAACAAGACACTGCATCCTTTAGGCTCTTCGGCATGCTTCGGACGTAAGCTTCAGACGAAGAAGCGAATGTTGTGTTCTACCAGCGCCCTTTTATACTATGGTTACAACGGTAATGACACGATAAGTGACGTCATAGGCTGTCGCCGGCCAGTGCTATTGTCGATTTTGTATGTAGACTTCAGACACTGTTCACCCTGACTGTGTTCCCCATAGCGCCTCCTAGAGGACACAGTGTCTTGTTCCCTATCTCAGGGATCCATGGTTACATACGTAGCCTGAGACGTTTTTACTATATTTTTTCATTAAATAAATGCAACCCTGTTGGGCAAAAACGTTGTCTTTCAACATAAAATAATAATAATAGCAGTGTATTTTACTATATATATTACCGTGACTACTCAGAGCTTATCTACTTAACTATTATAGTTAGTACAAACCTATGGGATACTAATTAAAGGAATTGTTCATCCAAAAATGAGAGTTCTGTCATTTACTCACTCTTAAGTGAAATACTGTGAAAGTCAGTGGCTACCGTCAACAGTTTGGTTACCAACATTCTTCAAAATGTTGTCTTTTGTGTTTAACAGAAGAAAGAAACTCATACAGGTTCGGAACGACATGAGGATGAGTAAACGATGTCAGAATTTATTTTTAGGCGAAGTGGCCCTTTAAGGAGGTTCTAACTCTATACCACTCTCAAATCTGTCACTATGCTTTAGCAGAGTTAAAAAGAAAATCCAGTTATTCATATTTACGTTCACATATGCTGGCCCTTCAGGAAATGCTAACAACAATGTACATTCCACTGCCAGATGATAGACCAGAGAGCCAGAGAACTGATGGAGCTCATAATAGTAGGGCAACTCCATCTGCTTCAGCAACTCCAGATGACCATGCTAGCTGTTTAGTGCAACACATTTATTTTCTGTGGCCCGTCGATGTTGGCTGTCTTCTGCTTGGTGATCTGAGCCAAAGGAGCTGGGTGTAATTTCTTTAAAATAATCTTCTAGTGCTATAATCCTGCACAGAGTCACAAGATGGTGTTAACTTTAATAAGATAGTAAACCTGAGATTTGCATCCTCTAATTGAGCATGATTAAAATGTATAGCATGCTGGCCTTGAATGCATTACGTCTGCTCGCAGCTTCAAAGCAATTTACGGTAAATCAGGGAGCAATTTTAAGAGGCCTCAGTGTTTGACAAACTATGACCCCGTTTTCAGATACCTGGAACAGTTCTGCTAGTTTTTTGCCATTGCTGTTGGAATTTAAACTTATGAGGGTTGTTTCTATGGAAACCCATCATAGGGAATCACTTGTCATTATGCATCTTCTGTCTGTGCTTGAGGGAACAAGAAAACATCTATCCGTTTATGTATTTATCTGTTTGTCTATGGAGACTCTGAGGGGGTACCAAGTATATTAGCTATATCTCTATTTGCATACTGTATATTGACATTAGCCTCTGCAAATATTTTCTTTTCATCTGTCATCTCTTTGAACGAATGGGTGTTTTGTGTGGGCGCTTTTGGAAAAATTTACTTTTTAGAAAGGAAATTCTCCTATTCTCTAGATTATTAGTTTTATAACTGAGAACATGCATGCATCACGAGTGTAGCCAGCATTTTTGTCAGTTTCTGAGCAAACAAATGTACAAAAAATTATAATAAAAAGCCTTCTTTGTTTTAGTATGGCTAATTGATTAACTAACCTTTGATGTATCCAAATTACACACAGTTTAAAAAGAATAATTTTGGCATATTATTTGACATTTACAACTTGTTTAGAAAAAGGGAAAAAAAAGTAAAATTTTTTTTTTTTTTTTGAGAAGTCTCTTCTGCTCACTAAGCCTGCCTTTATTTGATCCAAAATATGGCAAAAGCAGTAATATTGTGAAATATTTTTTATTATTTAAAATAACTGCTTTTTATTTGAATATATTTGAATATAGGACCATGTGAATGGAGTAATGGTGCTAAAAAATTAATCTTTGAAATCACAGGAATAAATACATTTAAAAATATATTTAAATAGAAAACAATTATTTTAAATAGCAAAAATATTTCACAGTTGTACTGTTTTTGCTGTACTTTGGATCAAATAAATGTAATAAATTAAGTACTTCTCACAATATATTAAAATAGAAAACAATTGTTTAATGTGTAAATGTAATAATATTTAGCATATCTTTAAAAAACATTAAAGTACCTGAGTGACTTTTCAAGGGTAGTGTATGCATGGATTTTAATGGTTTACTATTGAAAAAGTCTGTGTCTGGAACAAGAGCAAGACAGCAAAATCTATAAATAAATGGCCTTTGAAAAGTAAAAGAACTAGATGATGAAGGCATGGTCTCAAGTTTTTGGGAAAGTTTTAATGCGACCTTCATCTAACAAAAAGAAAAAGTTGATGTCTGTTAGTTTTAATAAAAATCAGCCCCTGGGATATAATGTAAAAGTGCCCGTAGATGAAGAAACACCCTCATATGTCTCTGGCCATTGATTTCCATGCTGGATTCTAGAGGTTTGAACAGCCGTTGGGGATTCTGGTGACATTATGACATCCGTTGACTGATTGCTTGACAGTGTTTGTGCTCCCCAGATGCAAAGCACAGTCTGTACAGTATGACTGCGATACAAAGAGAACATTGCGGATGGAAACAATAGATAATATTGATAAGTGAGAAAAGAACACAATATTTTTTAACTATGCCACATCCCCAGAACTCAGGTAAGGGCCTGCATGTTTCTGTCACATGCAGTACATCTCATTCTTGTTGTAAGCTTCATTTGATTCTGCGGTTGTGAGCGGCCCTGCAGGATTCCTCACACGCTATTAGAGAGAACCAGATGAGAATTTAGTGTTCACTTTTCCAACGCTCATGTACTCACTGAGAAAACAAGACTGTTTCTTAGATTGCCAGAAACACCTGCTGTAAAGTTTCATTTGAAATCGTCTGTGGTAATTAGTAAACAGAACAAAGCACAGCAGAGGTTTGGGAGCTCATCTTGAATCTGTTGTATTTAAATTTGTTGAGTGGTAGAATTCAGTCTTCTCAGTTTACAGACAATCTTTCTTTTTTCTTTTTCTTTTTTTAAAGGGTCATACCATACTTTTCCCCTTACTTATAATAAGCAAACAAAATGGAAATGTTAGTGATTTGTGGAATTTGTATGCATATAAACCTTTTTATTTTTTGTTTACCATCATGTTTATGTAATTATTCATTTTTGACTTTTTCAGTAGCTAAGGGCCAGTTCACACAAAATACATTTTTGCAGCAGTTTTCAGACAATTAGAATTAAACAGTCATTTTTGTTGTGTTTTGTTTGATTTGGTTTGTTGTTTATTTTTGGTTGGCTTGGTTTTGTTTTATTCTGTTTTGGTTTGTTTGTTTGTTGTTTTGCTCTGCATTGTTTTTTTTTTTTTTTTGGCTTGGTTCTGGTTTGTTTGTTTGTTTTGTTTAGTTTTTGCATGACTTGGTTTTGTTTCGTTTTGCTTTTTGCTCTGTTTTGTTTATTTTTTGTTTGTTTTGCTTTGTTTGGCTTTAATGTTCTCTTTTGTTCTGTCTTGTTTGGTGTATTTTGTTTTGTTTGGTTTGTCATTTTGTTTTGTATGGCTTGGTTTGGTTGTGTTTTGTTTTATTTGATTTGGTTTGGTTTTATTTGTTGTTTTGTCTGGCTTGGTTCGGTTCTGTTTGGTTTGGTGTGTTTTGTTTGTCTTGGGTTTGTTTTTTTTCCCATTCCATTTTATGTTGCTTTTTTTTGGACTAACGCAAAATGCATTTTTGCAGTTTTCCCACGCTATTTCAGAAAGTTAGATTTGCACAGTCTGTTTTTGCTTGTTTTTGTTAGTTTTGTTTTGTTTGATTTGTTTTGTTTTATTCCGTTTTGCTTTGATTTGGTTTGTTGTTTAGCTTTGCTTTGCTTTGTTTGGCTTGGTTCTGTTTTTTTTTGTATGGCTTGGTTTAGTTGTTTTGTTTAGCTTGGTTTTGTTATGTTCTGTTTAATTTTGTTTAGGTTGTTATTTTGCTTTTCTTGTTTTTGTTCTCTTTTGTTTGGTTTGTTGTTTTTTTGTATGGCTTTGTTTTATTTGGCTTGGTTTTGTTCTGTTTTGTTTGATTTTTTTTTTTTTTTTTTGGTCTGGCTTGGTTCTGTTCCGTTTGGTGTGAAGCTTTGTTTTTTTGCTTTGTTTTTTAATTCCATTTTGTGTTGCTTTTTTACACTTACTTATTTTTTTGGAGTACCTTAAGTTTCAATAGCTAAGCGCCAGTTCACACAAAGTGAATTTTTCATAGTTTTCCGACCATATCTGTTTTGCATGCTGTTTTGTTTGATTTGGTTTGGTGTTTTGTTTGGCTTGATTTGGTTAATTCAGTGTTGTTTTGTTTGATTTTGTTTGTTGTTTTGCTTTGCTTTGCTTTGCTTGGCTTGGTTCAGTTTTGTTTGATTTGTTTTTTTTTTTGTATGGCTTGGTTTTGTTTTTAGCTTGTTTTCTTTTTTGTTCTGTTCTGTTTTGTTTGTTTTGTTTTGTTTGGTTGTGTTTTGTTTTTCTTGGTTTTGTTCTGTTTTGGTTTGGTTTTATTTGTTGTTTTTTTTCTGGCTTGGTTTTGTTCTGTTTTGTTGTTTTGTTTTGTATGGCTTTGTTTTGTTTTGCTGGGTTTGGTTGTGTTTTGTTCTGTTTTGTTTGATTTGGTTTTATTTGTTGTTTTATCTGGCTTGGTTCTATTCTGTTTGGTGTGTAGTTTTGTTTCTTGCTTTGTTTTTCTATTCCATTCTGTGTTGTTGTTGTTTTTTACACTTTTATTTATTCATTTTATTGAATTTTTGGAGTACTGTACATTTCAGTAGCTAAGCGCCAGTTTACACAAAATGCATTTTTGCAGTTTTCCCACCCTATTTCAGACAAGTAGAATTGCATAGTCTCGCTTTGCTTGTTTTTGTTTGTTGTTTTGTTTTGTTTGATTTGGTTTGTTGTTTTGTTTCGTTCGGTTTTGTTTGGCTTGGTTCTGATCTGTTTTGTTGTGTTCTCTTTGGTTTGGTTTGTTGTTTTGTTTTAAAAATGTGTAAAAAATATACACAGGTAAAAATAACAGGGAAGTGAAATGGAAAGAAACTCATGGTCTAGAGATGTGTGTTTTTTTTTTTAAGCTGAAGTTATTTTAATTCAAGCTCTTTTTTTAACATATCTGTTTTTTTGCATATATTAGCATAGAAAAACTATGGAAATGGAGCAAATTTGAATGGAAAAACTGTCTTTGTAAGCAGCCCCAAAGAAGATTTTTATTTTTTTTATTTTTAAGGAGTGAATGCCTGTAGTAACAGATATTTTGGTGGAATTGCTACAAATGGTTGTTACTAAAGGATGGCATCACCTCAAATCTGTGCTTGTTGCATTATTTATATTATCTTCTGAAAGAACTCTGATCTGGTTTCTAATAATGGTGTTCAGTTTAGCTCAGGAACCTCATGCTGCTATAATCGGGGTCACCTTGAGTGAGCTACATATCAGTTGTGTTTAAAAGCCTCAGTCTTTGCAGGTTACAATGCCTTTGATCATTTTAAACATGATATACTCGAAAGAGATCATCAAAGAGACTAAATTACATTCATTTTGTAAAACTTTAATACCTTGTTTAATTCAGATTTTTCTTTCAATTTAGTTTGGTGATTTTGTAACACTCTCATAAGGAAATATCCCACATTTGACAATGCATATGTGCTTCTATTAATCTGTTATTGAACCTGGAAAGTGTACAGTGTTTAACTTAAGCTGTCAATCACTGATAATGCTTTGGTTATTTATTTCTCATTGCATTTTTTTCATATTTAAACTTATATCACTGGGGCAGTACCCTTTCAAGAGGTTTTTACTTCTATTTTATCAGTTTCATTCAGTGTGTAATGTAGATTTTGGGGTTCAGCTGAAAATTACAAGTAGATATGATTAGATTTTAAACAATGAGTTTGATTTCCTAGAGCAGTACCTCTGGGGAAATTTCACAATTGTCAGGTGCTTTTAAAGACTAATAAACCGCATTTATCTGATAAACACTCTTAACTACCTGCATGCCACATAAATACAAGCATAGTTTACACAGGGGACTTGACATAAAGAGTAATTAATTTTGTGAAACAGATTAGGCTGTGTTGTTAATGGCCAGATCTATTAAGGAGTTGTGAACCGGTCAAAATAATAATTCCCTTGATTCTCCTAAATTAATGTGTCTTATTTTACTGAGAGTCTAGACTTCTTGTTTTTTTTTTCCAGACCACTTAAAGGGATCAGTAGATGTTTAATGGAGGAGAGAGAGGCATCTGCTTCACTTCTTTTCTTTTGGGATTGTCTTCTTGGAAACGGCAATAATAATAAAGAGTCTGGCTATTTCATATGTTCTGTATGTGCATATATTAGTTGTTGGTGTTTGTATTCTTTCTTTTTTTGAAGGGTAGGAAATAATAATTTAATAAATGAGTGCTTGAATCCCTCTTGCAGGAACTTGTGTTTAAATGTCAGGTTTAAGATGAGAGTACGGAAAATAAAGACAAGCCGCAGAGCAGTATGAGTGCATTGTGTTTTTGGCTGTAAAATTTCTCACTATTAAAAAGTCTTTTTATATTCTAGCATATATTATCTAAGTCACATATTTTATGGCATTTACAAGCCATTTGCTCTGGGGTTTATTTCAAGTTCGGATTCTTTTGACAGCTTTTATCTTACCTCTTCCATCAAGTTCTGTCATAATCTACTTTTATACTTGTTATACCTACAGAATTTGGACTCTTATGCCACACTTAAAATATATCATTGCATTACATTACAAAATAACAAACCCAAATATACTTTTTAAACAAAAATAGCGATGTAAAATATTTCACAAAAAGATAGTATGTTAAGGGCATTGCTATGGGGTTCTGTCATAATCTACTTTTATACTTGTTATACCAACAGAATTTGGACGTGCACCACACTTTAAACTCTATGAACATCACTGTATTACATTACAAAATAACAAACCAAGCATATGCTTTAAACAAATATCACAAGCATAGTTTTGATGTAAAAACAACAAAAAAAAGTTTGTTAAAGGAATATTTCACCCAAAATAAAAGTAATCTGCAAAACTCCAGCCCATCGATTAATGTCTTATGAAGGGAAAAGCTGCATGTAAATAAGAAATAAATACATAATTAATGCGTTTTAACTCTAAACCATTGTTTTTAGCCAAAATATGAGTCTATAATCCATAAAAAAAGCTTCCTCTATAAAAAAAAATCGTTCATCCCCTTTCAACAAACTGTGCTTGATCTGTGGAAATTCCTCTCCTGGTTCAGACAATCAGGAGATTTTTTATTTTTATTTTTTCACTGCATAAAGCCATTTTTATATACAGTTTGAAGTTAAATATGTCTTAATTATGGATTTGTTCATTACAAACACAGATTTTTGTTTCACAATACTTGATGGATTGTGTGGGTTAATTGTGGATACTGTAGCCACTTATGCTCACCATTTGTTCAAAAATACAGTAAAAAAAAACTAAATATTGTGAAATATTTTATTGCATTTTAAAATAATTGTTTTTATATTTTAGTATATTTTAAAATGCTATTTGAAAAAAAATGTTAAGTGAAATTTTATGTACTGTAATGTAACAGGCTACTGCTAGCAAGCAGCTAACCATGTCCTTTTAGTGGCTTGGGTTATTTTATTAGACCATATTATTTGTTTTCCGTGCCTTTCTGAAAACAGATTCACCTGTGCAGGTCCAGCTGGCCTATAGGTATATGCAAATGCTGGGGGCGTAACTGCTAATCATCCTGACTATAATGTCAGTCAGATTGGCCTCTTTTTCAGTGGTCTTTTGCATGCACAAGGTTTACATAAAAAGGAGGAAATAATGGGTATGTTATTTCCATGTACAGAACTGTTATTTTTCAACTATGCCAAGGTAAATACAGTTTTCCATTCAATGGCACCTTTAAAGACAAAAAGCTTTTAAACATTTTGTGAACATCTGTGTGAGAACTGACTCCATCCATCTACCACAAAGCTAAAAACGTCTAAGGAAAGCACTGTGTTTTGCAGATATCATTTGGTTTGTTTATTTTGTCTGAAGCAATGATAAAATTGTCTATGCGTTTATCCATAATATACATTACTTTTTGGACTGTTGTATATTGTCTGATTTAAAGAACATATAGCATTAATACCTTTTCAAGGGCAACTCAAGAACTCTAGAATTGTTTTTAATAATAAGATGGTTCTTTGCTAAACCTAATGTGCCGTAAAGAACCTATTCTAAGACCGAGACCTAAGTTTGAATGCCATACAATTACCTGAACAATTGCCTCATCATTGCTGTAAAAGCAGGTGCGGCCATTTGTACATTTCATGGGTCCGGCTTTCAGTCTCATCTGCACCCAGCTATTTTTTAACTGTACTAAACAGCTTATTTTGTTGCTTGATATTGCAAATTGGTGTGTCTTACCAAATTATTTTAATGTATTATTTTAATAATGAACACAGTAGTTTGAAGTACAAACATTTTTATTTCCCTACAGTGGCTAATGAACTGGAAGTCTTGCCTATAGGCTTACTTTCGATAGACATATTCAAAGGCTATCATACTAAAAATCAATATGTGTGAAGGCAATAGTAGCACCAATCCTAAAAGCCCATTTTTTGCATGATGCAGGCCATTAGGTTCCTTTATATTGCTCAAAAGCCTAGATAATGACTTTTCTTTATGCTTTCTTTGCAAAGTTAAACTTTAAGAGGCATTTTCTTTGGCTTCATCCAACATTTCAAGCCTTTCGCTTCTCGTGTTTAGACAACCAACCGTGAAGCATTTCACACCGTCTGCTCTGTTTGACCCTTCCATCAACCAAAGCAATAACTTCCAAAAATCACAGAATGACATTGCTCATCACTCAATTGTGAAATTTTTGCCTACAGTACCATTCCGTTCCTGCTGCTTTTGTCCCATCTGGCACGATTCAATTAAGCATATGCTTGTGAAGTTTCAAATTGGAAAGTTTTAAGGTGCTAACTGTTCGGAGGAACATCGCGATCTTGTTTTCGTCAAAGCGAGAAGGGGCGCCATGGCGGAGTGGTTTATAGGTTCCCTGTCTGCTCTTCATTAAAAGTCTGGTTGAGTCTCATGTAGTGGCTGTGTTGTAATGAAAGGCTCACAGCAAGCACTGAGGTGGTAATCAGAAAGCCCAGACTCAACTGGTAACCAGGGCAACTGGAAATCAGGACTCGTTTTTTTTTCTCCCTCTCAGACTTTTTCACAGGGTGCTCAATGTCCATGGAATACTAATAACGTTTATTCTGTTTCGCTTGCCGCCGGTTGCGCTCGACATCAAAACCCTGTCGAGAATAACGTGGAAATTGCGCGTGAGCAAATACATTGTACACATCATCAGCCAATCAAATTGATTATTTAAATGACAGACCTTTTATCCAAACAAGCGCAAAAACAAAAACACCCCGCCACTGCCAATCATCATTTCTGGCTAAGAGGATTGTCATTGAGAGAACCTCTGTGCTCGTTTTGGTGAATAATCCCAGCTGAGGAAGGGAAATGGAAGGATTAAAGGGTAATCAAGCCCGTGATGGATCTGGGACTGTAGAGCTCTCTGCAGTGCTGTTATAATATGATGTCATCTGTTATACCCATGCGCTGATTCGTCATCTGACCTGTAGTCTCTGCAGGTGCGATATAATGGAGCTGGCCCAAACACACACATTAGGAGCCGATAATGGTCGTAATAAATCCCAGCGTGCAGACAGTGTTCTGTCAGAACTGGCTTGTCTGTGGGAATGTGCCGCAGCCGACAGACCCCTGAGGAAGGATGGTCCGTGTCAGAGCCACCCAAGATGGCTGTCCGGACCTCTGTCATCTCATGGGTTCCTGCTGCGATGACACTCGCCCTGTTTTTTCCTTTGAAGTCTTTCTGTGTTTTGAGAGCTCCCTTGGCAGCGCTGTGAGGACATCTTTAATTCCGCCATGGTGCACTTTCTGTAATAGATATAATAGTTTCTGGCTCAAGAGTTACAAAGTGGTTTTACAAGTTTTTTAGCCCCAATTTTATACTAGTTTTGTTTGCAGTTGTTTGCCAATTTACTACTGTCTCTATAAAAATATATTTATTTATTTACACTACTGTAGCCACTTATGCTCACCATTTGTTCAAAAATACAGTAAAAAAACAAAATATTACTGCATTTTGAAATTGTTTTTATATTTTAGTATATTTTAAAATGTTATTTATTCATGTGATGTAAAGCTGAATTTTCAACGTCATTACTTTGGTCTTCAATGTAACATGATTCTTCAGAAATCCTTCTGATATGATGATTTGCTGGTTAAAGGGATAGTTTACTCAAAAATAAAAATTAGACGTAAGTCGTTGGCTTTGCACATGCGCCACTTAGCAGTTACGAACACGAACAAGCTGTGGAGAGAGGTAAACACAGCAGCGGTCATAAAGTAGAAGTTCAAAATGAGGATTTGTAAAGAAAAATTACAGAGGATTTCAATATAAACCAAGAGGAGACTGGTTTTCCTTTGCTAAGGAAGGAGCTTTGCTTCCTTTGCTCCTGTAAACAAATGTTGGTTTGTGCGAGACTCATTGATGCATGCGCAATTCCGACGTCCTACGTCATCTGGCTTCTGTGTACGACCAGTTGGCGCAAGCTAGATTAAAGTGATACTTACATTTTAAATATGGATATTTTTACTACAAAAATGCATCAGTTCATTACAGGAGGCCTTTATTCACCCACTGGAGCTGTGTGAGGCACTTTTTTTTATTATGGATGGATGCACTTTATTAGACTTATTTTGGACTGATGAAGAGAAACACCCGTCTATGCATTTGTAAAGCTTGGAAATGCCAGGGTCATTTTTAATGCAACTGGATTGGATTTTTCTGAAAGAAGAAAGTCAGATACACTTAGGATGCCAGGAGGGTGAGTACATAATGGGCTAATTTTCATTTTTTGAGTGAACTAACCCTTTAAAGGGGCTATATGTAACTTTCTGAAATTTGAACTCGCGACTGGCACCTGTGGCCAAAAAACGGAACTGCTCTTCCTTTCTGCTCGCTTTGCATCGCACGCTTCGCTGCTAAGAAGTCAACATTATGTTTACAAAGGTAAGAACAGTCAAATACATATATTGTAGGCTAATTGCGGACTAGCGGTGATGGCAAGAGTGATCTAAAACGTTTAACATGAACGCGCTTGACGTCACATCCGCAGACAGCGCGCGAAAAATCCGACCCGACAGAAAATAGGAAAAAGTAGGATACAGGCTTATAGGTGCACCCACTGTGAGCTGACAAGGTGTCAGTATGCTCATCAGGAGATGTTTGAGTCATAAATGGTCAAATAAAAAGGCTATTGTTACGTTTATTTTGGGGAAAAGTTACATATAGCCCCTTTAAGAAACATGTTTTCTTATTATCAGTTGTTCTGCTTAATATTTTTGTGGAAACCTTTGTATATCAAGAAATGTAAAGATTCTTTGATAAGTTTTTTTTAAACATTTATTTTAACTATTTTTATTCTAACAATGGAAATGTCTTTATGGTCAATCTGTCATTTGTCTGTCTCTCTATCAGTCAGTCAGGACATTTACGTATGGCCATTTTTGGCAAGTTAATATATTTAATTGTACTATTTGGAATCAGTCAAGTAATATACAGTGTACTTCACCTCTGAGTATTACTAGAAACCTTGTCCATCATTTGCAGCCTTGGTGGTTATAAAACAGTTTAAGATAATTCACTACAGACTTTTTTGCAAGACAAGAAATACGCACCAATAAGTACATATCACTGCAGTATCCAAAAGAAATGAACACTAAGACAGTAAAGTAGCAAGCAATTGTAATCAGTTTCATACACAGTTATGACATATTTTGCTTTCCAGACATAAAAAGCTTGCTTGGTAGCTCAGAGGGCACAGGGTTGGACTCAGAATGTGGAATTTCCTGGGTACGAATCCTGTGAAAAAACATAACTCATGATGAAAGAGATGAAAGATGAGAAATCAAAAAAAGAGAAAACGGCATGCTTGTGATTTCATTTTTACATCACAATTGCTTTTGTTCATATACTATCGAGTAGTTTTTGGTGTAGTGGAGAGTTATTAGAGTTATTAGTTATTAAGTCAGAATCAGAACTGAGGTAACGCATACAAAACCAACATCATAAGAATGTTCCAGGAAAAATAAAATAAAAAACATGCATTTGGCATTTGGTGAGTGTTCATTTTGGACCCTGTTCATAAGTCAGATGCCCTAACAGCAATGGTAGAACTATAGAACTTTGAAGAACAGCTTTGGTTAAGTACTCTCGGGTTTTAAGTAAGGGACGATTGCTGGTTTCTGCATACAGCATCAATCACATACATGCAAGTGCTCATACTGTATGGGCCTTGAGTGCAGGCTGACAAAGGTGAATGATGTTCTAAGTGATTTTCAGGCACTTGTGCAGAGTGTGCATGTGTTTTAAAAGCTTTTCAAGAACATTGTGTTAACAGTCATTATATGATTCAGACCTACAAAGACAACATCTTATAAATGATACTAAAGAATGTTTTATACCCCAACACTACAACCTGTCTGTGTGTGTGAGGAAAAAAAAAAAAAAACCTTGAAAGTGTACATTTCTGTATCTACTTAATTCCTTTGAATACCAATGAGATCACCATTGAAAGGTGGTGTTTTATTCAGCCTTATGAAAAAAAAAATGCCTTATGAAATTGCCCTAATGAGACTTATAGTGGAATTGATTAAATGTACCCATATGCTTCACAACCTTTGTCATTTTGGCACTGCACATAATTGGTTGTAATTAAAGCATTAAGTAGAATAAATTTAGGCACTGTAGTGCAAATCATTGCTCAGAATTTATGCTAAATTTCTTCAGGAAGGGTGGCACTAGAGGACTAATATCTCATTACTACAACCAAAATTACTCTAGTTTGAAGAATACACAAATAAAACTACATTTAATTGTGCCTCCCCTGACAAGATTTTCAGTTTCTTTGGGGTTTAGTACAAGTTCTCTAAATTTCCATTATCAGCAGCAAAAGGTACAGGTCTATGGTGGATCCATACAGTAAAATCAAATTAAAATGCATTTTTATGATCTGTATGTATAATGTGTATAATAGTGCAAAATATATGTGAAAGGTGCAGTTAATATATAGTCAAACCAACATTTATTTAAACACCTTCAACATGTCTCATATTATCACAGTTTATTTGCTATATTTTTGGAAAATTTGAGAACTCAGTTAAACTGTATCAGAACAAATTCATCTTGATAATGTCAGATAACTTTGACAGAAAGGTATGTAATGGATTACAATCAACCAAAATTCTATCTACTATCAATACTTTGTTGACTAATTATCAAGCAAAGCTTAATTTTGTTCTGTCTGTGGGGTAAAAAGGTCACATTAGCAATAAAAGAAAAACAATTAAACCAAACATGGTCAGGTCAAATTGTCTAAATAATTTTTGGTCCCAAATTTTTTTATCAATTTTGCTGGCAGAATTTTTGGGTATAATATATCACAATTTACTTTGTTTTTCTATCCTCACTTACATAAGTGTCCTGCAATGGAACTATCGTTTATTAGCAAAAATCCATGCCGATAGGCACCAATAGTTGATTGACATTTCAATCTGATGTTCTTAGAATTTCTAAGTTAGAAAAAAAGTAACTATAATAATTAGAGGCTGACCGATGTATCTGTTTTGCTGCCGATTAATCAGCACCAATAGTTGATAGTGGAACTATCGGTTATCGGCAAAGATCCATGCTGATAGTTTTTTAGTTTTAAGATTGATAAAAGCTGTAGAATAGACATTTTTCCTGGTTAGTGTGTTATGTTATGTTATATATATAAATATTTTAAATGTTTAAGTTGCTTTTGTTAACACTAATGAGCTATTAACTAACTTTAATGCTCAGTATATAATTGATATTAATACATTTTCTTTCAAAGTACATTTCAGTCCCTTATTTTAAACAGCAGACCGCTATTTTAGTTTCCATTCAGTATCCATTTTAAAAACTATCAGTCGATTAATCGGTATCAGCCAGTGTGGTCCAACCTAGCTATTGGTATCGGTAAAATCCAATATCGGTCGACCTCTAATGATAATTGTTATGAAAATTTTGTTGAATTTCATTTCTGTTCAAAATGCAATTCTAAATCCTATGCAAATATAATAATTTAATTGTATTTTTGAAAGGCATTAACTATTCGGGTTAGATTTGGCGCACAACCCAGCATGACGTCGCAGAAATATAAAGAAACAAATCGACAAAATATCATGTCTCTTGTCACATTATCGCATGACGTCTGGTTAGGACATCTGTTATACAACAGATAAAAAATCCATATTAATCAGTCGAATGGTTTTCCATCCTGTGCTGGTTAATCTAGTCTAATTCAAACCTATATGCAATCTCGTGAAAAGAACTGAGATTTGCTTTTCCCCAATCTGTTTATACATTTTACCAGCATAAGCAATGTTTATTAATATCAGCCTTTCATTTTCTATTATGTTAAGAGTATTCTGCTGCTGTGGGTGTTTATTGATTTGATTTAAATAGCTATCTCTATGATGTCCAGGCTGATTTCTGTGCTCATTCATTTTAATAATGCCTCAGTTCTCCAGTGCAAACATGTGTTTATGGCTTGCCATATTGTTGCAAAGTCAATACCTATATTTATGATTAAATCTGTCCTGTGCGTTTTTGCATAACCTCTTCCCCTCTGTAATTCTCAAGGTTCAAGCTGGATTCAAAATGCCATTCATTGTTAATTTATATTTCTGCATTGTATCTCAGGCATTACGCATATAAGAGCATGACATTTTTCTTGGTGAATCTAATGTCATTCGCCCCAAAACAGGCCGCGGTGTGTTAAAAACAGAAAAGGCTGTGCTCTTGAATCACCGGTTTCAAAGGGTTTAAATCCTCTGAGAAATTTTACCATCAAGTGGGATTACTTCTTGAGCCAGGAATGAGGGAATCCATAAAGATTTAAGCTCTTTGGAGTGGAAGTACGGCTCTATTTTTGCAGGGTGCAGGTCAATAATGTCACTCACATGAAAGACTGAGGGCACATCATTCAGGAAAGAACCCATGACAATATTCATGCTTGCTTTGTTGTCATGCTTACTATTTTTTTAAACACATAATTAGACTTTTGTAGTGCACATTTTTAATAATGAGCATTGTTTGCTCCAAATAGCATTACTTTTAAAGCACTGAATTTTTGAATTGACATCAGTGTTGTTTTTTTTAGTATCATTGAGTATCACTGTTTTTATTTTAGTATTTTCCATTTTCATTTTAGTTATATTTTTAATTATTCTGTTCATCATCTCTTGTAATTAAGTAGCATTTTTAGTATAAATATTTGTTTTCTATATTTTAAAATTTCAGTTATAGTTTTTTTTCAAGTAAAGAATATTCATTTATGTATGTATGTACATTGCCGTTCAAAAAGCTGCATTAATTTAATTAAATATTCAGAAAAAAAAACTAATGTTGTGACATACTATTGCAATTTAAAATGGTGTTTTTCTATTTTAATATATTTAATATATTAAAATAGAATGTATTCTTTTCATCGTTCGAAGTTTGGGGTCAGTAATTTTTTTACTGTTTGAAACATTGAAAATAAATCAGAATATTAGACTGATTTCTGAAGAATCATGTGACACTGAAGACTGGAGTAATGGCTGATGAAAAATCAGCTTTGTATCACAGAAATAAATAAAAATTTAAGTACATTAAAATAGAAAACTTCATTTAAAATGCAACAATATTACTTTTTGTTTTACATAATACTTTTATTCTGTATTTTTGATCAAATAAATGGAACTTTGATGAGCTTGAGACTTTTGAATGGCAGTGTATGTATTTATTTATTTTTTTCAATTCTATTTTAACTATAATAACCCTGATTTCATGTGATGTACTTTTGACAATGCCTTTGGTAAAATGATAGTGTTAGTTTAGAAATAATTGTAGCCAGTGGGGCCAAAACTTAATATTGCACTAAACTAATTGCTGCACTGAACAGTTTGCTTAAGACAGCACAAAAATAATCAGATAGATAAATTGTGGGCTAAAACAGAATTGATTTAGACCCAGCTGGGAGAGAAACAGTCAATTTGAAGGCTGTCTCATTTCAAACCCATTATGCTGTGCTTGTGATGACCATCAGAAAACAGTAAAGTGAAGCAGACAATTAGTAGTTTTATGAGATTGGAATTTCCCAAAGCAAAAAAGCTGTACAAAATGCTTCTGAGCTCTGAAAGCCAAAGTTCAAATTATGATTTATTTTTTCAGTGTCTATTTTTTAAATATATAGTTCATCCAAAAATGAAAATTCTGTCATTAATTAATAACTCATGTCCCACCAAACCCGTAAGACCTTTGTTCATTTTCAGAGCACAAATTAAGATATTTTTTATGAAATCCGAGAGTTTTCTGACCCTGCATAGACAGCAATGCAACTGAAACAATCAGGGCCCAGAAAGGTAGTAAGAACATTGATAAAATAGTCCATGTGACATCAGTGGATCAACCATGGCTTTATGAAGCTATGAGAATACTTTTTGTGTGCAAAGATTTAAACTTTTTTTCACCACAGTTCTGGGGCTGGATTCACAAACATCTTGAGAAATAAATTAAGAAATTTTCCTCAAAGGTCCCATTTTGTACACATTTCTGGAGGTTTATTTTAGTTGTTGATGTCCCTAAGAATATATATTTGCGGTATAAGTGCCAAAATCCATCTCAGTATATTTTTACAGCTCCTTTTTTAGGAGCTCTGTCAAGAACAGTTCGATTTTGGCCCGTCTAATTAATATTTATGAGCCTCTCTTCTGATTGGCCTGTTGCTTTCTGAGTGACGCACAGCCAGGCCAACCACAATTAACTATGGTCATGTATGCTGTAGCCTAGCCCAGAGCCTAGCTGGCTATGGCTTGGTGGTACTCAACAGGATATATTTAAAAAAAATAATAAGAAAATGGCAGCTAAGAAGAAATTTCTTCTTAAGAATGTTTAGTGAACCTGGCCCCTGACTTGAAACGCTAGAGTTCTAATGCTCTGTATGAACAAAAGCAAATGTGACATAAAAACGCAATCGAAAGCATGCCGTTTTAGCTTGTTTTTCGATCTCTCATCTTTCAGCTTGCTCTTTGTGAGTCATGTTTTTCACAGGATTTGTACCCAAGGATTCCAAATCTAAAGTCCAATTCTGTGGCGGCTAAGCTACGGATCAAGCTTGTTATGTCTGGAAAGAGAAACATATGGATCTGTAATCCGAAAAGTTGTGTACAAAAACGATTACAAATGCTTGCTGTTTTACCATCTCTAGTGTTCATTTCTGTTGGAAACTGAAAAAGTTCCCACAGTTATGTTTTCATCATGAGTTCAGGCAGGGGCGGACTGGGACAAAATTTCAGGCCAGGAAATCTATCACTCAACCAGGCCATCCCAAAAACCCACAACAAATTCTGAAACCATGGACAATAAAAAAGTATAATCCACTGGTTGGTGCCACGCAAAATAATTAAAGATTATCTCTTGAACTTCCATTTACCTTTTTATAAAAATGTAAGTATTACATTAGGACCATATGCTATTGTTTTATCTTGCCTAAATGTCAAAACTGTTGGCCTACAATAATAGCTACATCTTGAATATATCTTTAGTAAAATCCTAATACTGAATTTTTTGTTGCATTATCATGGGTCATGTTTTGTCCTTAGGAAAATTAACCATGGTTTAATTAGGCCTATGGTAAAAGTATAGTAACCGTGTTTTTTTTTTTTTTTTTGGCATTTTGATTACAATTTGTATAACCAGAGTTTTACTACAAATACCATTTACTACAAATACCAAGTGTAGCAAAACCTTTGTTTATTTGTGGTTACCATAGTTTAACTATAGTAACAATGTTTTTTGGTTTTTAGTGAAAACATGGTTAATTTTTGTAAGGGTTGTATTGTTGTTAGCCTTAGCTCCCTCTAAACGTGTTATAAAACAATGTGAATATTTGTCTGCTAAGTTCCTACTCTTTACAAGTTATGCCATTTTGTTAATTTTTCAGCAAACAGACTGCTATTGATAATATTTGCAAGCAGTTTAACTAAGTAAACAAAACTACAATAGTCTATTTACAGATGTATCTGACCTGTAAATGAAGTCTGTAAACGAGTCTTGCTTTCTTTTGGCGGACGCGCGGATGGGCGGAGCATGCGCGTGGCGAATTGTCAGTCAAGACGAACCAGATTACGATTTATTTAGAGTATTATTACTGAATGGCGAATTTGGAAATAATCACTTTAGTACCTTCGGCAGGCAACATAAACAACAACAACAATATATATGAAAATAAAATATAAATTAAAAAAATGGCAGCGGGCCAAATTGGCTGCCAGGCCACCAGGAATTGTCCCGGTTCTCCCGATGGCCAGTCCGCCCCTGAGTTCAGGTAGCAAACAGAGATGCATAAGCTCAGATCAGTGAGGCCTACAATCAATCAGTTCCAAAAAGAAATACAAAACATGAGCTAACTGAAATAAAACAAATTTACAAAAAAGATGAAATCCAAGATTTGGTGATTATATAGCAGGGATCATCAAATCTGGACCTCGAGATCCATTTTCCTGCAGAGTTTAGCTCTTACCCTGATCAAACACACCTGAGCATGCTAATCAAGGTCTTCAGGATCATTAGAGAATAACAGGTAGGTGAGTGTGATCAGGGTTGGAGCTAAACTCTGCAGCCCGTTGGACCTCCAGGGTAAGATTTGGGGAACCCTGTTATATAGCATAATGAGAGACATGGGTGACATGAGGGGGTGGGGGGATGCATCTTTATGGATTACATAATGAAAGAGGTTTTGTTTTATATTAGTTTTTTATTTTTATTTTATTAAGTAATAATTTAAAGCTTTCTATAGATTTATTTATCATGTCTGTGATGCATGTATTCACTGAGTTGCGGTTCATTTTTGTGAAGCACT
Source organism: Garra rufa (assembly GCF_049309525.1). Taxonomy (NCBI): domain Eukaryota; kingdom Metazoa; phylum Chordata; class Actinopteri; order Cypriniformes; family Cyprinidae; genus Garra; species Garra rufa. The sequence continues at coordinate 11,762,660 of NC_133381.1, forward strand.
CCTGTTCGAGACAGCAATAAATGCATAATGTTTGTTTTCTTTATTTTATAAAAGCACTGTTTATAACATTTTGTTGAGTGCAAACGAATAAACATACACCCTTTACAGTTCTGAACTATGTATTGCTCTTACCTTTGAGCAAAAATGACGGATAATTTTATATTGCTTCAACTGAAAAAAAGTGATCACGCTGGTGCCTCAATGTCCTGAAAAGCGGCTTTAGCTTCCACTCCCCGCACAAACTATTGGATATGTGTCTAATAGCGCACTTATATCTAGGTTTAACATTTAAACTATTGTTTATACTTGAACTGTTTTGTATCTATAGATTTTATTTTAGGCAAGTCATGAAGATTTGAGAACGCAAATTGATCAAACAGACTATGAACAGTCTTCCGCTGGGTGCTGTTCATAAAAAAAACAACAACAACAACAACAAAAACCTTATATTTAACAAGCAAAAAAAAAAATAAAAGTGCACAAAGTTCCATTATAATTAATAAAGCTCTCTAAACTACACAATGAATCTTTTATTTACATCGCGTCTGCACTTAGTCATGAGATGATTCACGAGCGTGCAAAATGGCACTTAATAAAAACTGATGAATTCTGACAAACTGTTTCTGATTGTTCAAAATCAACTTATGTGTCTGTGATTGGCTACACTGTTCAATGCTGCAAAAACACGTTGGATAGTTGCCAGATCTTCAAATTGCTTTTGCTTTCGTTTGAGAGAAGTTAGCACCATCTAGTTACCCCTGTACAACCGGGCCTGAGCTTGGCTAACCTCTCCAGTTGCAGCGAGGCTGTCGGGGATTCCATGACTAACCATAGGGGGGCAACTGCACCCCCTTGCCCCCCTCCCATAATGTCGCCCGTGATGAGAGATTTACAAGTAATTTTTAAAAGGGCCATCATTTTTTACCACAAACACTAAATTAGGTAAAGGATTTTCAGCACAGCACAAGAGTTAAATGTATTTTTATTCATATCTTGCATACATACAAAACATTTATTGCCATTATGCAATCAAAAATTATTTATTTATTTATTATTTTATTAACATAAAGCTGGCAGTTGGATTCATCCTGCACTTCCATATTCACTTCCATATTCATTTTCAGACATTTTAACAGTCATCTAGAGAAACGTCAGTGAAGATTAGACAGTAGACAGATTGTAAGGCCTTTCCTGGGTCTATCTGGCTAATAGCAGGCACATATATCATTCAGCAGACATCGCACCAGTACTGAGTTAGCGCTAAAGCAGGTAAGGATTGAGATGAAAATGGCTTGTAGATAGTGTGCAGTAAATCACATGGGAATGACTCCATTATGCTCGCTGGTCTATGTGTTAGTAAATGCTCCAGTTGAGGTCACACAGTAATGGCACAGAGGTCAGGAAAATAAACGGAAGAATTTTTGCAATTTGCATCTGTTAAAGCGTTCTTGAAAAACTTTAAGCTTTTATACATAATTTTGTCTTTTTCATCAGAACATCAGAACACATAAAAGGCAGACTATTGTATAACCGGATGCATGTGTGGTATAATTACTAGTGCTGCGTGAGGAATGTTTCTCATTCTTAGAACACTATTTCATCTCAGCTGAAGGCCACAGAAATATTCCACAGTTGGAGGAGATGTTTAATATTTATGGTGCCACTATAGGTCTCCAGAGGCCAAACGCGCTGGGCAAAAAAACCCTACCTTGAGATCATCCTTTGAGAAATGGCTCTCTCTTGTACCCATAAATTTCTCCCTATCCTTCAATTCAATACGGATGTGCCGGGAGGAGATCACATACATCACGTAAATGTGAGGATGAATCCTAATGCTTATGAAGTGCTGTGTTTTGTACGCAACATATTGCTGTAATTTAGCTTTGGTGACACAACATAGAAAGGTTTTAGTAAACTTTGGACCGGGATTAATCAAAAGTTTGGAGTCTGTAAGATTTTTCTTTCTTTTTATGAAATTATATTTCTTAAGCAATTATGAATTCAATTAATCAAAAGTGACAGTAGAGACATTTATAATGTTGCAGAAGGGTTTTGGTTTTTAATAAATGCTGTTCTTTTAAACTTTCTGATCAGCAAGGAATCCTCACAGTATCATGGTTTACACAAAAATATTAAGCATCCCATCTGTTTTCAATATTGATAATAGTAAAAACGTTTCTTGAGCAGCAAATCATATTAGAATGATTTCTGAAGGATCATGTGACACTGACGAGTAATGATGCTGAAAATTCAGCTTTGCATCACAGGAAAAAAAATTATGTATTAAAATAGAACACTGCTATTGTAAATTTGAATAATATTTCACAATATTACAGTTTTGACTCTGTATAACATTAATGTAGTCGTGATGAGAACCAGTCAATCAGTCAATTTGTATTTATTTATTAATTCATTAATTTAGTAAAATACTATGTTTATAAGTAAAGATGCATTTATATGAGGTGTGGATAGCCTTAAAAACTGTAATAAATAAATGAGTAAATAATACAATTTCAAAAATAAATAAATAAATACATTTGGGGTGGTCTTTTTAGGTGTCACCTGAAATTATATTTTAAAATATAGTAAAATGAAGAGTTATTCTATATTACAGTTTTGACTGTATATAAAATAAATGTAGTCTTACTGAGCATAAGAACCTGAATTAGTCAATGAATCAATTTGTATTTATTTATTTAGTAAAATTGTATATTTACAAGTAAAGATACATTTTTATGAGCTGTGGATAGCCTTAAAAACGGTAATAAAAATACAAAGAAAAATACAATTTAAAATCAAAACTAATCATAAAATAAAATAAAATAAAATAAATCAATAAAATAAAATTCAATCAAAAATAAAAGCCAATAAATCAATCAATTAGTTTTTTTTTTTTTTTTTTTTTTGAGTAAAATGTCATATTTACAAGAAAACATTTTTTATGTAGTGTGGATAGCCTTAAAAATAGTAAAAAAAAATAAATAAATAATAATATTAATAAAATATGTTTTGAATTTGTTTTTATTTAGTAAAATTTTATATTTACAAGTAAAGATACATTTTTGAGGTGTGGATAGCCTTAAAACTACAAAAAATAAATTAATAAATAAAAATAATAATACAATTTTAAATCAAAACTAATTATAAAATAAAATAAATTCAATCAAAAATAATAATAGTAATAAAAAAAATATGTTTTGAATTTGTATTTATTTAGTAAAATTTTATATTTACAAGTAAAGATACATTTTTATGAGGTGTGGATAGCCTTAAAACTACAATAAATAAATAAATAAATAAAAATAATAATACAATTTAAATCAAAACTAATCATAAAATAATATAAAATAAATAAAATAAATTCAATCAAAAATAATAATAATCAATAATTTTTTTTATGTAGTATGTAATGAAATGTGTATAAATATAAAATACAAATAATAATAACATTTAAAAATAAAATAAAATTTTCACAGAATGTGCTGCGTTTAGATTTTGGACACAGACTCTAGATTTGTATGGTCTTTTTAGGTGTCAGACTTTTCACCACTGACTGTAAACAGACAGACTTGTTTGTACATTTTGTAGTTTTAGCTCCACAGAGTATTGTAGTTGTACCAACAAGGTTGAGCCCCTCACCTCTTTCTCTCGGTCTCTTTCTCACTAGCTTGAACGCTGCCAAAGCACTTGAGACTAGTTGTCATGTTCCACAAGTTGCACATGCTGAAGTGAGTTTACTGTTGCAGAGGGCAGCATGTTGATTACAATCTGGGGATTTTTTGTTGGCAAAAACAGGCCAAAACATCAAAGGGCGACAAGTGTGCACTTGGCTTTGGAATAAATATCGAGTTGGCCACTCTCCAATGTAAGGTCATCCTTAACAAGCACTTTATCTTTAATAATAGGTTTTACTGTTCGTACGTGAGCCAGGGTGAACATGAAGTCCTTCACATGCCTGTTCCTTAAATATAGTGTTTTTTTGTAAAAAAAAAAAAAAAAAAAAAAGTGCAATTCTTTGAAGCTATTGCCTTTTTCTTTGAATTCAAATACCTGAGCTCAGTGGAGGTTTTGCTAATTGCCTTTGTCATCCACTTTGTTCGCTTGTTCTCTCCAAGGCAATGAATCACCAAGGTACATTTTTCTGCAATGCTGGAAGGACAAAGGAACTCCAAAAACACCATTGGCCCTTACTTCTTAATGTCAGTTCATTTCAACAGTCAGTTTTTATAACTTTCAAACCCAATTCACAGTTAGTGGATCTGAACATTGTTTCAGCCTCAGACGGCATGGCCACAGGCAGATCCATATTGCACAGCTATTGCTGACTGAAACATTTACTTCATCAGTTTTTATAAGGGTGATAGGTTGAGAGTTTTGTTATGAGGCACTTAGAAGCTAGCAAAATAGACAGACACAAACATACCATAAAAAAAAAACTGTTCGAAAGTTAACACAACTTGTTTTTAAAATGTATTTGATAAAAAAAGTATTAATTAAAACAATACTTTTGTCAAATATTATTAAAATTTCAAATAACTTTCCTGTTTTAAAAGAGCTGAACTTGCACCAGTTATTACTTCAGTCTTCAGTGTCAGATTATCCTTCAGAAATCATTAAAATATTTCAATATGCTGCTCAAGACCAGTTCTTGTTGTTGAAAACATTTTTTTTATTGCTGAATATTTTTGTGGAAACCATGATGCACGTTTTTTAGGATTCTTATAGAAAGTTAATATATTATATTTTTTGTGATTTAAATGTTTTGTAATATCAGAATTGTTACAATTTAGTGCATGCCTGCTGGGAGAAAAGAAAGCAAGCAAGAAAGAAAGCAAGCAAGAAAGAAAGAAATAAAGAAATGGATAATTCATCTCAACAGTAAGATTTTAAATGTTTTTTTAAATGTTTTTCTGCTCACCAAGCCTGCTTTTATTTAATCTAAAGTACAGCAAAAACAGTAACATTTAAAAAATATATATTTTTTACTAGTTAAAATAATTTTCTATTTGAATATATTTTAAAATATATTTTTTCATGTGAATTCAGTACTGAATTTTAGCATTATTACTCCAGTCACATCCCTCAGAAATCATTCTAATATGTGATTGTTAAAAAATCACATATTAGAAAACTAATTAAAAAACTATCACTTTTGATCAATTTAAATCATCCTTGCTAAATAAAAGTATCAATTTCTATCATTTTTTTCCAAAATAAATACTAATACTAATACTGACACCAAGCTTTTAAAAGGTATAAGTGTATGTTACAAAAGCTTTTTATTTCAGATAAATGCTGATCTTTTGTTCTTGATCTTTTCTATTCATCAAAGAATCCTCAAAATACTGAAGAGTATTGATGCAGAAAATTTAGCTTTGATCACATGAATAAATTCCATGTTAAAATATATTCAAATAGAAAGCAGTTGTTTTAAATAGTAAAATTATTTAACAATTTTATGGTTTTTGCTGTACTTTGGATCAAATAAATGCAGGCTTGGTGAGCAGAAGAGACTTCTTTAAAAAAACTAATATTTCTGTTCAAAAACTTTTCACTGGTAGTGAGTATAATTTTCTAACTTTATATATAGATCATTCAAGAAGTATTGCAATGTAAAAGTTAGGGATGGACCGAATATTCTGCCAGCGAAAATTTTCGGCCGAAAATGGCCCAAAAGTGCATTTTCGAAAGACTTTTATCACCGAAACAACACGGCTGAAACAGCATGTTGTCTCAAACAGAAACCGCAGCCTGCACGTGCTTGTCTGAAGCAACACTTCTGCGGTGTGGACGTATTTCAGTATATCTGAGAAAGACCCACGGATAGCGATTTGCAAAACTTGAATGCCCGAAATTTCAAGATGGGGTGCATCTGCAATCTTGATTGCAGCCAGTGATGAGAGCAGAGAACGAGACAGATGTAGCTTTCAGTGAGTGAAAAACAATGGCTTTACGTTGGTGTTACGTCGCAATATTTTAAAGATATGTCTTTTCTATATATTGTATTTTTATAAATATTTATGTTTTAAACCATGGAGGTGAGCCAATGGATAGCACACAAGCAACGGGAAAACTGCGCAATATGTTAAAGTGAAAGTAAAAACTGACAGTGCTTTCAGCATCTGACATGCATTCTCTCAGAGATAATGAGAGACGATTATACTTCATATGCTGATATTAATTTAGTTCCCTAATATTTTTCTTGTGCCCTGAACATGGTGGGAAAAAAATAAATAAAAAGAAACGTATTTTGTGTAAGGTTTGTTTTTGAAAGTCGGTTCTTGAAATCAGTGTTGTTTTCGTCAACAATGACGATGACGAAATCATTTCGTTGACGCCACTTTTTTTCATGACGATAACGAGACGATGACAAGATAAAAATGGCTCGTTGATGACTAAAACATGACGAGACGTGTGAGTTTTCGTTGACGAGACGAGAATAGACGAAAATGTTAGTGGGTGGTCCGTCAGACGTTTAAAATGCATGACATTTCCGCTTATTGTGCATGCCAATTAAAACTTAAAAAGTATCTGACGCTATGGCAAGCCGTTTTAGCATTAAATACTCTTTGCTATACTAGTATGGCAAGCCGTTTTAGCATTCCATCCTTGTTTGTCTTTTATGTTCTAAAACATTCCTTCATTATTGTAATTATTGGTGAAAATAGTCGATCCGGAAGCTCACATTGTGTTGAACTATAGATCTGCTATTTTCAGAATTTATAAGTGACACTACCCAACAGCAAAATACTTACTGACCTACATTAATTTGTTAAAAGACTACTTTTTTCCCTTTTTTTGACTAAAACTAGACTAAAACCTTTTTGACTTTTCGTCGACTAAAATTGGACTAAAACTATCACATATAGAAGTGACTAAAATTTGACTAAAACTAAGAAGCATTTTAGTCCAAAAGACTAAGACTAAGAATAAATCTAAGATGGTTGTCAAAAACAACACTGCTTGAAATAAAGCCTTAATTTTCATTGATGACTGCAGTGTTATTAGGGGTTAAGAAAGTCTTAATTATGATTTCAGGTGGTCTTAAATATGGGGACTGAAAGACAAGAAATGTGATGAAACTTCAAAAGGCTATCCATTGAATAAATATGAGCGCTGCACGTTTCAAAGTCATTTGCTGAGCTGCTTTGTGTACCATTCTGATAGCGCCTCCTGCTGGAAGAAAAACACGTAGAGTTGTAAATGTGAACTGATGGCTCCACAAGATAATGTGTTACAAAAATGTAAACTATTAAACAATTTAAACAAAGGCAGTAAAATATATGTATATGTTATTTAAGTAATATAATACTTGATTGATAATAATTGTTTAAATTAATATAATTGATTTATTCTTTGAAACTTTAATATTAATTTATGCAATTGCAATGCCTTGATTTTAGTAAAATTAGTACACAATCATAGCCATAAATGCAATGGTACTAATAATTGGCATAATTCTTTCGGTGTTTCGGTTTTCGGCCTTGGTTTCCTCTTTTTCGGTTTTCGGTTTCGGACAAGATTTTTCATTTTGGTGCATCCCTAGTAAAAGTCTTCACCAATCAATTTAATGCATCCATACAAAATAAAATGATCAATTTCTGTCAAAAACAAAATTTTACTGATCGCAAATGTTTGAACGATAGAGTATTTCCTACAGTACTGGTCTCAAAATGTCTACACTATTTCTGTTTGTTCCTTTTATTCATTTCCCCCCATGTTAGTCTATTGATGTTGTATAATCCTTTTCAAATAAATCCAGCACAGCACATAAGAACTGTCATTCAAATAATGGGTGGTTCATGATCATAATAAGCTGTAATGTGGACCAAACTGAAGTCAAACTTCTAGTCATTGTGCCAAGTCGATTATTCATTTCTTTTAATTATACCAAACTACCTAATGATTTAATCCAGCAAACTAGCCACAGTATGGCAGGAGTATGATGGCTCTTTCTGCTGCTGGAAAGGCTCATCCTCTGGACTTCCCAGGCACTGTGCCCAGCGCTGGCGGTCCACCACACAGTAATTAATCCTGTGGCCACCAAGCAAGCCCTCGTTTAATGACTGGAACTTATATAATTACAATAGGGGCACAAGACCTTAACAAGGTCACTATCAGTTTCTGATGACATTTTATTCTGCCAGTGTGGAGTTGAAAAGGTAGCAGGCCTACTTTCTCACCTCCTCTCTAATGTGTCTTTCTGCAGCAAAATTAGAAGACAAGAATGCAGCAATGCTCGCTTATTCATTTCACCATTCTGGTCGGTCGCGCATCGAGTTCTGATTGATCCATGCGCTTTGCAATGCTTTTCCTAAAATAATGTCTCATTATCCTGCTTTGTGTGGGTGACATAGCGAATAGGTGTCTGTAAAAGTGCTTCGCAACAAAGAGAAATCAATAAAACGTCTGGTTCGTGAATGCCAGAGAAGCCTTTTCCATATATTTACACTCTAGAGACAGCTGCCTGTTGAAAAGCCATTCATTTTCCCTCTTTGCATTGTAATGGCTATAGTGGAGTTAATCAGGGATTTCCTTAGTGCATATGGAGTGGGCAATGTTGTTGTTTTGTTTTCTTATTTATTTGAGTGGAAACACAGATTTGTGGCTGTGGTTGGATTTGCTTCCAGGGGAGAAAATGAATACTTTCAGCTCCATTTGAGAGCTGGCATGTGGCAGGAACTCAGTGGGACTTTTGTTGTCAGTTTGAGTGCCAAATGCATTTCTCTACTCATCAGATCAACCGTACCTTGCTTACACCAAGGCGAGACGTTTACCGAGTTGGGAAGCAACCGTGTGTCTTACTTGATCTGATTTCCATTCCACTCCAGGTGAAACTAGAAGTTTAGATGTGTGTCAACTGTTGTGGATTTGTATGTGCTATAATACTATCAAACAGACAGAGCTTGCTAACGTATGGCTGCTCCTCACAATGGCAAATGTTTTTTTTTTTTTGGGTTGATAACGCTGAGCTATTTCATGCAGGAAAAAACACATTTTTTTACTTCTTTTTTTTCTTGTAGATTTTCCAGAATATCGAATATACAAGGCCAAACAACACATTGAAGATGCATTTAAGTGCTGTTTTCCAAAAAAATATCTTGAGATTTGAAAAAGACTGCAGACAGGAGAATTTTTGTATTTCTTTCATGCTTGATTTCTGTGTTCGAAGTTAACACAAAAAATAGCTCTGCACTGACTTTAAATAATGAATATAAATCATGATTTATCTATCTATCTATCTATCTATCTATCTATCTATCTATCTATCTATCTATCTATCTATCTATCTATCTATCTATCTATCTATCTATCTATCTATCTATCTATCTATCTATCTATCTATCTATCTATCTATCTATATTGTAGAAATGAACATTAACCTATAAAGCTACCGTTTATTGTTAGTTTATTTTAGCTTGCATACAAAAAGTGCATACAAAAAAGTCAACATGTGGAACTTTCTCGTAGTTTTAAACACATAATGGAAAAAGTTGCTTCCAAAAAAACGAATTACAATTCCAGTGCTGTATCACAGCTTTGGTTTGCATTCATCTGCCATCTGAGTGATTACGAGATTCTCTGGAGAACATTTGGTCTTCGATCTTACTGCATGAGGAATTCCTTATTGACCATTTATGCTTGGCGATATTTAATTGCTTCAAGCTTCCTTTGATCCTGAAAATTGTCTCTGTAGAGTGAAGCCACTGAAAGACACTAAAACCACAGCATCCTGGACACCTAATCAATATCATTTGATGTTGAGAGTATTAATAAAACTATAGAGTCTGAGAGTTATACAGCCTTACAGAATGCCTCACTTTTAGCTGATTACCATGACATATTTTAATTAGGGCTGTCAAACGATTAATCACGATTAATCACATCCAAAATAAAAGTTTATGATTACATACTATATGTGTGTGTGTACTGTGTGTATATATTATGTATATATAAATACACACACACATACATGTTTATTAAAGAAAAATATTTTAGATTTAAATATAAAATATTTATATTTTTGTATATAATCTAAATTAAATACAAGTATTCATACATATAAATATTTGTTTTAATCTATACATGTATGTGTGTGTATTTATATATTCATAATAAATATACACAGTAAACACACATTTAGTATGTAAACATAAACTTTTATTTTGGATGCGATTAATTGTGATTAATCGTTTGACAGCCCTAATTTTAATAATACAGAGCTAGACTTTAAAGGTCCCATATTGTACACATTTCTGGAGGTTTATTTTAGTTGTTGATGTCCTTAAGAATATATATTTGCGGTATAAGTGCCAAAATCCATCTCAATATATTTTTACAGCTCCTTTTTTAGGAGCTCTGTCAAAAACAGGTCGATTTTGGCCCATCTAAGTAATATTCATGAGCCTCCCTTCTGATTGGCCTGTTGTTTTCTGAGTGACGCACAGCCAGGCCAATCACAGGTAACTACGGTCATGTATCTTTGTAGCCGAACCCAGAGCAATAGAGAGAGCCTAGCCTGCTGATACTCAACAAGATATTTCAGAATGATCAATAATGTTTTTTTCTTTTTCAAACACCGAATGCAGTAAGCTACATAACTGTTGCTTTAGTAAAGCCCCTTTCACAATGCGCGCTGATTCTGGAAAATTACGGGAACGAGCGCTGTGTGAACAAAAGGCAGAACCATAAAGGCAGTGTTGTAGTGATGATGAACGTTACCCTGCGACTCTTCACGACAAAAAAATACGTGCAAAGTGGAATGAAGCAGCGATCAGGCAGAGCCAGCTCCTCACTATCAGCGCTGAAGTACAGTTTGTTCAGGTTAGTTTCAGTTTAGTGAAACGTACGCGTCGCATTACATCTCACATCCAAACGTCACATGTCTTTATGGGTTGTGTGTAAAGCACGCACAGATTCCGGAAAACAACTGTGAATGAACCAAATTAAACAATTCCGGAACAAATCATGGGAAACATTATCCGTGTATTTACCGGAATCGCTGTATGAAAGAGGCTGAAGTTGACGTGCCACTGGTCTCTTATATTCACGTTGTTCTGAAGCCTGTGCAATGATGTAGTTTCGACATCTATAGACTGAACAGCGTTTTCTAGATTAGTTCCCGTGTTGTTGTTGCTTAGCAATGTTATGGACGCGATGTTGTCTGGGTTTGACAAAAGGAGGGTGGGACGGTGGTTGGTGCTGGGGTGGTGACGGAAGGCGGTGACTGAGTAGATCGGACGTCACATCGTTACGGAAGTCACAGCGGCTCGTGAAAATGATCAGCTACTTTAAGCAGGCTGTGTGCAGTTTACTGTGGATTGACTGTTTTGAAACTCATATGGTAGTTACATAGCCCCTAGACCTCAGTTATCATGAAAAAAGCCAGGAAATTTCGATTTTGACAATATGGGACCTTTAAAAAATTCTTTTTTTCTTTTATAATGCATGGCATGATTCAAAATACATACAATACCCACCAAAACAATACATTTTAGTGAATTATGCAGAAAAAACATTTTCCCCCTTACTATTACAGTATAATAATTTATTGACATGGACAGTATAATTTACTTGATTCATTGAATTGGTTCGGTGAAGGTTTGTTAGACTGATTCATATTTAATAAAAAAAACTTATATATGTAATATAAGTCAGGTGTCCCAGAATGTGTCTGTGAAGTTTCAGCTCAAAACACCCCACAGATCGTTTATTATATCATTTTGAAAATGCCTATTTTAAGTGGAAGCAGAAAAACATAGACTGTAAAAAATATGGATGTAGTGTCCGTGACATCACCCGTAGGTATCAGAAGAGCGTTTTTGAAGCTCATAGTCGGCGAATGTCGGCCGTCGCCATCTTGGAATTACGCTACCGCGTGTCACTCCTGAATAATCGAACATGGACAATAAGGCAGGACGTGGGTGGAGCTGGTTGCTGAAACCACCCCCGCCTAGCTCGACAGTGGTGACAGCAGCGGCAATCCCGTCACTCAAGTGGCCGCGCCCTTAATTATGCAGAACTTTAAGGCTTAATATAACTTAAGCGGATGAGTTATAAAAAAATCACCTCCCTCACAGTTGACACGAAGGGCAAAACTAGCTATATAAACCAAAACCACTTTTTGTACCTGGCTGTAAACATACAGTATTTTTTTCTGCAGTAAAGATGGGCATTTTAACATGGGGAGTCAAGTCTCTAGCAGCCAGTCGATGAATTGCAGTCTAATGGTGAGTTCACACCAGATGCAAATGAAGCGGCAAGCGTGAGTGATTTACATGTTAAAGTTTGTATCAGCGATTTCAAGCCTGAAACATGAAGTGTCAAATTCAGCTGACCTTTCTTCACGATCCGCTCGCTGCCTGCCCCATAAATTGGCTGTAGAAAAACCGCGTCTCTGTGGTCAGCCTAGGGTCCGAGATATGCCAAAAAAAACAATCGGTGCTACCAACGATTCCACAGAAAAACAAACAGTGTTCCAACCAATCACCGTCAGGGGGTTGGTTTTGTGGACTTTCGCTCCGCCTCCCTCACATCCCTGCACCAGTACGAAAGTCCACAACACCAACCCCCTGATTCATTTATGAGAGATAAATGAGATATAAATGAGAAATATATATATATATATATATAATAGCTGGTGTCTTAGAGGGAAATGCTCCCACCGACACGGGGCAGCAGGTCATCAAACTGGGACCGGCTCAGTCGGAAGTACCGCTGAAACCGGCCGTCATCCAGTCGCAGCTCTTGGAGGAGTCGGTGAAACACACCAAGCTGGGTGCGCCTCTGACGGATCTGATGGACCCAGAAATGATGCCGTACAACTTTACGACGTTTAAATAAAGCGCAGCTACTCTCTCAACAAAATCCATGTCAGCCATTTTGCAACAAACAGACTGGCGGCCAGGCGGCAGAAGCCCCTCCCATGACGCGAATTCGCGTCTGTTGTGAAGTGATTTGTACGCGCGAATGACGCGAGTAAACTCAAATGTTCAAGCGGTCAACTACGCGCGAATAGCGCATTTTATTTGTGCAAGTCGCGTCCAGTGTGAACGCACCAAGAGTCACTTCCGTGTTGGTTTCAATAGAGAGAGCGGGAGGTTGCCGCTTGCAGAAAACCCTGTTTTCATGCATTTCTCTTTAAATGCAAGTGAGCTGCTGCTCTCCGCCCACTTTTCCAGAATAGAGCTATGCCTTTACAGCTCATACCTCAGATACTCTTCCAAAAAAACATCGAAACACGCGTACAGAAAGTGGCTGTCACACGGCATGTGAGTACTAAACTAAGTTCTCTTTCATGTCTTATTGCACTTAAACTGTCAAATACACACAAGTTTAGTTTAAAACACACGAGTTACAAAAACAGTTGGTTATGTCTGTGAAGGTAAACAGCTGGGAATGAAATTGCATGTAATATACAGTAAACAAATGAAAAAATCCACTGCTCTTGTCTCCTCTGAGGCTGGGACTCCGAGTGTTCTGTGCTCATCTATGCAGCCAATGACAGAACAGTCATCATCCTTTGCTTGAACTTTTGGCATGGTGTTAAAACTGGTAAACCTTTGTCGCTTGTGAAAATAAAAAAAATGGCGGCACAGTGGGTGGAAAATCTGCAGATTAAGTGGTGGTAATATTATAATAAAATCCACTTTCTATGTCACTGTGGGAGCTAAATCTGAGCGGCTTATTTTTTCACATGCTTGTAGAAAAGGCTTACTAAAAAGTTACTGGGTTGTCCTTTTTCACATTTTCTTGGTTGGTAGATGCACCGAGGACCTTATTATAGCACTTGGAAACATGGAGATTTTATATGTCCCCTTTACTAAATCTTTCATAACAAAAGACATCACCACCTGTTGGAATAATTATGCAATCTGAGCTGAACAAATAGCTTTGTAAATGTAAAATAAAAGTTTAATATGTAAAGTAAAATGTGGGGTTAGAATCTTATGAAAATCCTCCTCACATACAAACCTGCAAAGCCCAAATGCATCCCACTCACACAAAACCTTCAACATCAGCATGCACCTCATTATAATTTTGTGCCGTTTTATGTTTGTGTACTTTTTATATAAAAAGTAAATATTTACTTTTTCCTCGTTTGTCACCAATAGGATACCTTTTGCATACCTGTTTGCATAAATTAGTCTTCACCCCGTTAAGGTCTGAGGATGTGCCCACTCAAAACAAAACACATGCTGTTTGTCATTTCTTTTGCAACCTGGTATGAATATTTTATGAAGGCTGTTTGACAATGTCACAGTGAAAGTCACTTTGTACTGTGTTATCATATTCACAAAGAGAGAGAGAAAAAATTATCAGATCAACCTCCCATCTTTGGCAAACCCTGAAATTACTTGTTTGTGATGAGTTCAGTAGCGTTGAGTGGAAACAGCACCTACTTTGCATGTTTTCTTTTTCAATTTCACACAAGGGTTAAGGGGCGTTATGATCACATCAACATTGGCGCAGCAAAATTACGGTGTTGTTCGGTGAATGTGATTATAGTGTATTGAAATATTACAACTCTGGGTGAGTTCTGTCTACAATCCAGAAGAGAGCTCTTTGGTTGCTTACTAGTTTTTTGTGACCTTACTTTAAATATAATTATGGCTGTATTTATTTAATCAACAATACAGTAAATAACTTTTTCCTATTTTAATATATTTTAAAATGTAATTTATTCCTGTCATGCAAAGCTGAATTTTCTCTTACAGAAGCAGCCTCAATAGGATTGTGAGAAACCAAGACCAACACACCAACTGTGCATGAAAACATCAATACCTCTGCATGTTTGCGAAGGCTCTGATTGTAAAACAAGCAAATAAGGGTTGCAATGTTTAATCAAACCCTGGTCGACTCTGTGAATTGGTTATGCTGTCTGATTAAGACGGTCTCTCCTCGCTAATCTCACATGGTCAATTAGAAGCACTCTTGACAGATGTCAATAGCGCCTTACAATGCATTGATTAGCACAGCATATGAGTGAGGCTCTAGCAGAGCTCTGTCTTTATAGCGAAAACCGTAAAGTGGAAGTGTGTAGTTGTGTACATTTGAATGTGTTGTAACACAAGGGTAGTTAGAGGGTATAGCAGTCCCGGCATTGCGATATGACATGCAGCTGAGGGAATCATGAAGGAAAGGTTTCATTTGAATGAACATAACCTTGTCTTGAGTGTTTTTGCTAATGTCTTCAACCTCTACAGATCAGAAACTGAGAACGTGTTCATTTTTTATAACTCTCTGTCAAGGAGAATGTAAACTGGTAGTTTGTCATTCCATTGATGTGATTGATTAACAACATCAGAAATAAATACACTGTAAGGCGCATTTGCTATTTAACTTATTTGCATATCAAAATGATGTATTGACTTTATATTATTGCATTTATGTCAGTTACCAAAGAAATGCATGTATGCATCTTAATAGGATGTATGGATATTATGAATAAAGGTTTCATATTTTACCCGAAAGCAATGTTTAAAATAAACTTAAAAGAGTAGTTCACTTTCAGAACAAAAATTTACAGATAATGCACTCACCCCCTTGTCATCCAAGATGTTAATGTTTTTTTTTCTTCAGTCGTAAAGAAATGGTGTTTTTTGAAGTAAGCATTTCAGGATTTCTCTCCATATAATGGACTTCTATGGTGCCCCCGAGTTTGAACTTCCAAAATGCAGTTTAAATGCAGCTTCAAAGGGCTTTAAATGATCCCAGCCGAGGAAGAAGCTTGGGTCTTATCTAGTATAACGATCGGCTATTTTCTAAAAACATTTAAAACTTATATACTTTTTAATCTCAAACGCTCGTCTTGCCGAGCTAGACAAGACGAGCATTTGAGGTTAAAAATTATATACATTTAAAAATTTTGTAGAAAATAACCCATCATTTTGCTAGATAAGACCCTTCTTCCTCGGCTGTGATCGTGTAAGGCTCTTTAAAGCTGCATTTTAGAAGTTCAAACTCGGGGGCACCATAGAAGTCCATTATTGTCACGATCCAGGCGGGGTTGAGGAGTGGAGGTGGATGAGGAGAACCGGAGTAGGTGAACGAATAAAGTTTATTGAAATAAAACACTGTAACTAATACAAACAAACAAAAACCGGGAGTAAGAGATGAGCACATGAAAACAAGCAAACAGAGGTAACAGAATCATTGACGGACAAATGGGGAGTGCACACACAGACTCTTAAATACACTGAAATGGGCGTGGTCACAAACGAGATAACAGGATGACGAGGGGGAAATACAAATATGGGCATGGAAGGAACCAAAAGGACTAACCAAGAGGGGGAGAACAGACTAAACCAATAGAACTAGAAACAAGAGGGGAAAAACACTTGGAAAACATGACAACAGGACAAAACACAGACATGACTGACAATTATATGGAGAGAAATCCTGAAGTGTTTTACTCAAACATAATTTCCTTACAACTGAAGAAAGAAAGACATGAACATCTTGGATGACAAGGGGGTGAGTGCATTATCTGTAAATTTTTGTTTTAAAAAGGTGAACTACTCCTTTAATGATTAATTTGTTTATTACAAACATGCAGCTTTTCACTTCACAGAAAGTTAATTGGAGTCGTATGGAATACTTTTGATGTTTTTATCAGCTGTTTGGACTCTCTTTCTGATGCCACTCATTCACTGCATTGCATTTTTGGTTTCTAGACCACTTTCTAAATGGCTATTGTGCTGAAGAGTCTAAACATGACATCAAAAAAATAACATGTTTAATATTAACCATATTAACAATCAACCATAACTCCTTCAAAAACAGCCAGAAACCTTGGAGTCGTAATTGATGATCAGCTCACTTTCTCAGACCACATTGCTAAAATTGCCCGGTCCTGCAGATTTGCTTTATTCAACATTAGGAAGATCAGGCCCTTTCTTTTTTTTTCTTTCTAGGCCACCTTATTAAAAGTATTGCTCTTAACAGACCTGTGTGTTGTGTATCACTAGCACACTGTCCGTTCTCAAAGCATATTAGCTCTGCCTGTGTGAGGCACGCCGTTTTCAACTCGCAATGTTCTATTAAAAGTTTATTAATTCTGAATGTGTCATGTGTCCATATTGCACCAAAATGCAACACTGCACTCCATTCGGTCCACAGCAACACACCCGCCACGCGTGAAGTCGACTGGATGAACTGTTCTCGACATAATAAAAATGCAAACAAACAGACATACAGAGATTCCTGCCTTTATTAGAGAGAAGAATATGTTCAGCCCCCTCCCTCCGAAGCTTCGAATATTCGGTGTTGATTACTACCGAAGCTTCGAAGCTCAAAAAATGGTATTCGGACCAGCCCTAGCTCTATCAAGGCTTTACAAGTCAGAATGTGGCTGCAAGATTCATTTTTAATGAGCCTAAAAGAACGCACTTCACACCTCTCTTCATTAATTTCCACTGGCTACCAATAGCTGCTTGCATAAAATTCAAGGCATTAATGTTTGCCTACAAAACCACCACTGCACCCCTTTACCTAAATTCATTACTTCAGACTTGTGTGCCCTCTAGAAACTTGTGTTCTGCAAGTGAACGGTGCAATTTTGTGCCATCCCAAAGAGGCACAAAATCACTTTCACAGACTTTCACATTAAATGTACCTTCCTGGTGGAATGACCTGCCCAACTCAATCCAAACAGCTGAGTCCTTAGCCATCTTCAAGAATCGACTAATAACACATCTCTTCCATCTTTATTTGACCCTCTAAGTCTAGCACCCTCTATTCTAATTCTATTCTTTAAAAATAAAAACAAAAAAACCTGGCCCTTTTAAACTTTATATATTTTACACTTTTATACTCTATTCATTTACTTACTGCTTGTTTTCTTAAAAAAAACAAAAAACAAACAAACTAGCTTATCTGTTCTTGTTGTATTCTATCTATCTTTTTTTAGGCCTCTAACACTAGCTTGTTTTTTCTTTTTTCTTTTATTTTCTATCTATTTTCTTTTTATTATATATATATATATATATATATATATATATATATATATATATATAAACAACCTTGTTTATACGTGTAGTGTGTTAGGCTAAACAAGACTTGCATGTTATTGCTCTTTTGTTGATTTTGATTGCTTCCATTGTCCTCTTTTGTAAGTCGCTTTGGATAAAAGCGTCTGCTAAATGTCTGAAGGTAATGTAATATGTTTAAATTATGTATTAACTACAGATTGTTTATCACATTTGTGTCAATTAGAGAAATGCATGTATCCTTTTTAATGTCTGTTCCAGTCACTTTAGGAAAGCAAAAGGTTTCACAAATTCCGAGCAGAGCTCCATCACTAGCAAATTAACAATAAAACAACTGTAAAAGCTTTACAGTTTGTCCTTTTTGATTAGCTGAGCACTTGCTAATGGAAAGTGGACCCCATAGTCAATTAAATATACAGTGAAAAAAACTTAAAACAGTTGTAACTCTGAAATTGTGACAGAGAAAGAAATGTCAAGTAACATATTGTGAATTAAGACTGAAATTTGCTGCCTTAGAATTATAAGGTTCTGTCTGACATTTTTGTCAATATTGAGTTATTCACATATTGTTATTCTTTGAAAACTTATTTACATTATGTGATCTTTCTTTTGTAAGCTATGCACATTTTGGGCCTTTTTTATTTTAGAAAACAAAGGGTTCTATCTACAGAAGTCTTTAGCAAAAACGTTGAAGCATAATATCTTAAAACTGCTTGGAATGCAGATAGAACCTTATAATTCCAAGGCGGCAAATAGTATCTTCTAGTAAAACATGCTCCAACAATCTATGTTTTGTTTTCAACCTCAATTTTCACAGTGTGTAATCTTTTTTATTTTCCTGGCATAGAACATATTTTCCATCCTAATTTATTTAAAAATAATAAAAATAAATAAACCTTCCATGTCACAGTTGTAGTTGTTGAAGTGAAATAAACTTTATTTAGAAAATATGGCAAATTGCATCAGCTGATAATTAGAATGTGTTGTTTTCTTTATTGTATTTCACAGAGTTCACGTTATCAATGTTCACAACATCAGTAACGAAACTCCCACAGCAATTCGCAAGTCTTATGACTTGTTCTTTGCTTTAAAATGGCAGTTCTGTCATCATTTAGTCACCTCATAATATTTTAAACCTGGCAAAAAAAAAAAAAAGAAGATATTTGAAAACCAATGACACTGTGTCAGTTTTGTTTGGATTGCAATGTTTTTCAAAAAACTCATTTTGTGTTTCTTATTAGTAGTAAGTCATAGGATGGATGATGACAGAATATTCATATTTGGGTGAACTATTTCTGTATTATAATGTGTCTGCTTATGAACCTCCAAATTTCATCAGGGTTGTATCATAGCTGTACATCAGGGTCAATATTTGCCCCCTGGGATTGATTTCCATGGGAATTTTTAGTTTTAGATGTAAAGTAGATTTGTTGCACTTAAAGGAGTATTTCGCTTTCAGAACAATAATTTACTGATAATGTACTTACCTCTTAAAAATAAAGGTGCTTTAAAAGGCGATGCCATAGAAGCAGCATTTTTGGCCATTCAGTCAAAGGTTTGTTGAAAATCATCTCTTTCCAACCTTTTTATAATCTAAAGAACCTTCTTTCTTCCCAAAGAACCTTTTGTGAAACAGAAAGGTTCTTCAGATGTTAAAGGTTCATTATGGAACCATTTAAACAAAAAAGTTCTTCTATGGCATCGTGAAGCACCTTTATTTTTAAAAGTGTAATCTAAACGCCTCTGATTAGTGTTTTAGTAATGGCTTAGTTCACCAGACATGCGTTTGATTGGTTATAAGGCTCAACGCTGCACAAAACAGCACCTAAATGCAATCTGGTGCAGTGTGAGCCAATCTAAATGTAATTCCGCAAATTGACGTTTTCGCATTTCAAGTGCTCCTACTATGCTAGTTTAAAGGTTGTTAATATTGTTTTATGAGTCTCCTAAAACGGGTTTACATGTATGCAGGGTCAAAAAACACTTTAGTTTTCTCCAAAAATAGATTTAATTTGACCTCATTTCTAAATGATTTGTAAACGACTCCTACGAAGTAGTTCGAAGAATCAGTCTCTCTAAACCCCTCCTTTCCGTGAGCCCTCACTGCTGTAAATTGGTCAAATGGCGCAGTTCTGTATGGTTGGTCCAGAGCCATAGCTCTGGATTGGTCTACTGCGTTGTGTACAGCGCGTGTAGGAAACAAAAGGCCAGTGCCATAAATGAATGACAGCCCTGAAGACTTGTCAATACATAGAAAAAATGGTATCGATTGTACCTTACCAAATCGAGCCGGAGTCTTATGATGAAATGGTTCAAGTGGCTGATCGACAAGAAACTGACACCGTGTCTACACTGGACGCGAGCGGCGTGGCGCGAGACGGCAAATCCCTAAACTGCTGCTGCGTTCTATTTATAGTGTGCTCACACAAAGTTCAAATGTTTAGCTGTTGTGGCGCGGCTCGACAACTGTCCCGTCTGGCGTAGAGACGGTGTGATTCGCAAGCACGACTGGAGAATACTTCAACTAGTTAGCATGGACGACCGTGGAAAGTGCTCGCAATTTGCTTATGTAAGCGAACCGGGCACACCTCTACGTTGTAAACTTCAACATTATACAATGCATTACACTGTGTGAAGTTGTGTGCCATCCTTTATCATTACTCCAACTAATAAGACACACAGTCAAGCTGCATCAATCCATACATTTTTAGACTACAGTGGGCCCACAGCTGAACAACATAACTATAGAAGCCGGTTAGCAAGACACAACATAACATACACAACTAAGTTACGCAATTTGAACAATCGCTAGAAAATACAATCATCAATTATTAATCATACTTACAGATAGAGGTTCAGAGGAGCAAGCCTCTGATAAACTGGGCACTGATCTATCTTTTAAGAGCAAGCGTTTGGTGAATCCCATGTACTCCGCGAGTTTGTAAAAGCAGTCCTCATTAAAATAACGGCAACACAAAATTTGGAATTGTACTGCTGAGGAGGTGTTGAAAAAATGTTGTTAACCACTGATTCTTTGTAGATTCATCTTTTGGGAGTGATTATAAACCAAATTTACTCTCACAGCGTAGATTAAAACGTCTTCTCGATATGATGTTAACCGCATGGAAATGTTACTGTGTTTGTGGGTGGGCAAGTTGTTCGCGACGTAGAATGTGGGTGGACATTATGCAAATGTGTTACTTTATGACGTCTGGCCGTAACAGAAAAAGATTCTAATTCTTAACGACTTGTTTCAGCAAAAACCAACCTACTTTTTTTTTTTTTTTTTTTTTTTTGATAGACAGTAACTTTGTCGTGCACTTTCAGCTTCGAAACTTTGCAGGTAGTTTATGTTCACAGCTACATGACTCCGCATGAAAGGTCATTTTTGAAAAAGCATAATAGGAGCACTTTAATCGTTTAATTGTGCTTTCTCTTGAATTTTGGGGCATTTTTGTTCATTTCGGTGGAGTTTTTGCCATAAGCCCTTATTCATTTCTGACTCTGCTGTACATACAGTAGTATAGAGTTGTAGAAGTATGTTTTTTTGAATGCAAACTGATCTAATAGAGCAGGAAGTCCAACTACAAGTTCTATGATGGATATTTGCAACCAGAGGGGTGTTCCATAAAACAAATTTACCAAATAAGCCAGGCTTATTTTAGTTAGTCTTACTTATTGTCACTTGATTTGGCTCAAAATAAGTCAGACTAACTGAAAAAAGCCTGACTTATTTGGTAAACTTGTTTTATGGAACACCCCCCTGATCTCTTGATGTTTTATTTCACATATTCAATGTGAAATGTCCACTGAGTGGAGCTAAGTGTATTCATTTTCCCCCCCCCCAAAACAGATGAACGTACATGGTACGTCATGCGTTTTACGGGATTAGTACCCAAGGATTGCGCATCCTAAGTCCAATTACGTGCCGGCTGAGCTACCGAACAGGCTTGTTATGTATGGAAAGCGAAACATATCAAGCTGTAATAATAACTGTTTACGAAGACGATTACAAGTGCTCTTTGTTTTACCGTCTCTAGTGTTCATTTCTGTTGGAAACTGGATATGTACTTATTGGTACGTATTTTGCATCTTGTGAAAAAGTTCCCACAGATATGTTTTCGTCATCAAATCAAGTAGGATATTGGAATACAATTTATGATGCAGTTTGAAATTCTAAATCATCTTAAATCTCTATTCATGTCACTAACCTTGTTGTTGCATTGCTTTCTGAGTTCTTTTTGTAAATCAGACCAGAGCACCTTAGTTACCTCTTTGCTCCAACCTTGATGACATTTGGCCCTTTGCCAGGCAGACGCATTATATTAATGCTGCACTTTCAATCACTACAAATTGTGGAAAAGAATTAGAAACGTTAAGTGAAGTCATTATTTTGTACACTGCGTTCAGAGTCTCCATTAACTCCATCACTTCAAATTGCTAAATGCAAATTTAGCCGAAGCAAATGATTGTACGATTCAACTAAGCGAGGCATTGCGAATCCTAATGCTCTTCTTGTCTTGTAGCCTCACAGAAAGCATGCATTCTGATTTCTTCAATATGTGACAAGCTGTTTTCCCAAGCAGATGAGCTTTGCTAATGAGCTAATGCGATCTGGTTTGAGAAATGTATAATGAGACCTGGCTGTCTGCGATTCGAAGTAGGCCATTGTGAAAGAGGCATTTCGCTGCTTAATGGGGCTCTTCTGGAACGTTAAAGTTGTGAAGGACCTCTTCAGTGATAAAGATCTGATTCGTTCATTACTCTATAACTCAATCTAGCAGAATTAACAAGATTACTCACAGTGCGGCTGGAATCTGTCACCAATAACATCAGTATCGGATCATATTTTCAGACTCGTTATTAAAACAAAATCTCCTTTTCCAATCCAAAGTGGTTAGTTTTATAAAGCTTTGCAAAGCAGTGGAACGTTTATTCCCCCGGGGAATGATTTTAGAAGATAGCGAACAAACTTGTCAGTGCGATTTAGACTCCCGGTTCTGATATGAACATCATTTGCCCTCTTGCTTCAGTTGTGATGTCATCTGGAGAGGCAGAAGAGGCCCTAGCATGACTTTTCACAGCATTTTCCGGTGATTATGGCAGCAGTGGTACTTCAGATCATGGAGTAGATAGTTATAAATGGGCATCCAAGATGTGACTGAGCTAGACTTGTAGTCAAGACCGCCTAAACCGAGACCAAGACACTACCAAGACCAGAAGGGATCGAGACCAAGACAAGACCAAGACCAAGACCAAGACAGACCATGTCAAGACCAAGACCAAGTCGAGACCAAGACCGATACCAAGTCGAGACCGGAGAAAAAAAAACAGACTAGTGTTGAAGCTATTTTAAAATTTGTTTTATTTTGATATAGTTTTCAAATTTTCAGTAAAATTTAGTTTAGTTTTTATTAGTTTCATTAACATTTTTTTTTTTAGTTTTAGTTTAGTTTCTATTTTGTGAACACATTTCTATTTAGTTTTTATATAGTTTAGTTTCAGTTTTAGTTTTTTTGAGATTAAATAGAGATCATGATTTCCTCGCAATTCTAAACTAAGCAAAATAATGTGAGACAAAATATTAATTGCTTCAGTCTATTTAAAAGTGTTTAATTCATTTTAATGAATTCTTAATAATTTAATACATAATATTTATATTTAAAATAGAATATGTTTAACACACCGATTTTTTATATTAAATTTATGAAAAAGTGGTTTGAATGAATAAATGACATGCTCACAAAAACATCACTGGATGAATCTGCATTTTTGAATCAATCTCTATTCATTGACAAATACATTTTTTAACAGTTGTTTCCATCTAGTGGCGAAAAAATGCAATCGACACAAACGTTATTTGAAGCGCCAATTACTTTCAAAAGGTGACGTGCTCTGTTTTAATTTCTACCATAGACATCACATCAGTGTTTATATCCAAACTATGACCTTTAATCATAATATTGCTGTGATAATATGAATGACTGGGTATTTGAAAAGACTGTTTGTGAAGCTGTTTTTTTTTTTACATTAACATGATGACTGCTCTCTCTGTTAGCGGCAGTGCAAATACAGATTTGAATGTAAGACTTTTTCAAAGGTTTAATAGACATGGGAAATCGTTGTCATTTACAAATGAGATCGCGTGCATAAGAACTCTTTGTGATCAACGAAAGCAAATTTTATGATCCAAGAATTCGCTGACATAGGCTACTGTCACTACTAGCTGCTGGATATGTGCTTGTCTCTTCTTTACGCTCTACGCTACACTCACTGAGGCATAATCATTGACTGTTAATATAGAGGGCATAACATATGGATGGATGAGCGCCAACGGCTATCGCAAAAAAAAAAAAAAAAACCTTGCATGTGATTGGTTGCATTTGATTTCAAGGGCGCAAAATATTAATGTTGCATTATCAAATGTTTTGTTGTCGTGGATACCAAAGATTCTAGAGCGTGTAGGGTTTTTTTTTAGCGTGTAGTACTGCTAAATCTCCGACCACTATGACGGTCTGCGACAGCGAGACCTTGACAAGACCGAGAGGTCCGAGACCAAGACAAGACCAAGACCAAAGACCGTCAAGGCCGTGACAAGACCGAGACCACGTAAAAGTGGTCTCGAGACCGGTCTCGAGACCAAGACCGGTCTCGAGACATACATCACTAGACTGAGCACAATAGCTCATTATATTTGACAGCATCTAAAATAAAGCATTTTAATGTGTTAAGTCTTGTATGCTCATCAAGGCTGCATGTATATGATCAAGATGCAGTAAAAACAAAAAAATTGAAATATTATTACAATTTAAAATCACAGTATTCTATTTGAATAGACTATCAAATATAATTTATTCCTTTGATGCAAACCTGAATTTTAGTCAGTCATTCCAGTCTTCAGTGTAATTGTTTTTTTTGTGTGATACTTTTAGGATGAATAAAATGTTATTGCTGAATAAAATGTTAAAAAGAACAGCATTTATTCAAAATACAAATCTTTTCTAACAATATAAGTGTTTGCTATCTCATTTTATCGATCTAACATGATGTAATGTAAAAGTATTAATTTCTTTCAAAATAAAATAAAATAAAATAATAAAATTTGAACCCAGCCCTACTCATTTAAAATTAGATTTTTAAAAAGATAAAAAATTATTAAAAATCTAATTTTAATAATTTAGATATAAAATCTAAAAATATTTTTGCATTTTTTTGTGTATAACTTAGCAGCATTCTAAATTCATACTCTGTTTTTGTAATATACGAATTGTATACAATTTTTATGTTGACTGTCAATTATTAGCCAAATCAGTCAATTATCAGGTTATACTGATTAAGGATGCTGATTTTTTATTTTATTTTATTTTATTGTATTTTATTTTATTTTATTTTATTTTATTTTATTTTATTTTATTTTATTTTATTTTATTTTATTTTGTTTTGTTTTGTTTTGTTTTATTTTTTATTTTGTTTTATTTTATTGCATTATTTTGTTTCATATTTTATTGCATTATTTTATTTTATATTTCTTTTTAATTCATTACATATTTTTTTATTTCAACCAATTTTTATTTTATTTCATATTTCATATTTTATTTTATTCCATTTCATGTTTTATTTTATTTCATAATTTATTTTATATTTTATTTTAATTACATATTTTTATTTAATTTATTTTAAATTTTTTATTATTTCTTATTTTATTCAATTTCATATTTTATTTTATTTTATTTTATATTTTATTTCAATTCATTACATATTTTTGTTTAATTAATTTTTTATTTTATGAAATATGAAATAATTATTTTATATTATTTCATATTTTATGTCATTTTTATTTTATTGTTTAATTTAATTTTGTTTTATTTTATATTATTTTATGTTTTATTCGATTCAATTTCATATTTTATTTTATTTCATATTTTAATTCATTACATATTTTTTATTTAATTAAATGTTTTATTGTATATTATTTCATTGTTTATTTTATTTCATTGTTTATTTTGTTTAATTTTGTTTTATATTATTACATATTTTATGTGTTATTTTATATTATTTCATATTTTATTTCATGCAATTTTATCCTTGTAATGTGTTATGCAATTATATCTATATCTATATATTATATATAAATATCTATATCTGTATCTATCTATCTATCTATCTATCTATCTATCTATCTATCGATAGATCGATAGATCGATAGATAGATAGATAGATAGATAGATAGATAGATAGATAGATACAGATATAGATATTCTTCATTATGTGCTTTAATCAGTAAAATGTGCATGCTATTTTATGTTTTAAACTGCATATACTGTACTATTTAATGGTATAATCATGAATAGATAAATGCTGTAATGTATTTGTAAATGTGGTTACAATTATTTCTGGAGAGATAAGGACTTCTGAATAAGTTTTCAATGGATTACTTATCCTACAGGCTTCAAGTAAAGTGCTACGGTGAGGGAAGTGAAAAGATAGTTTATGAATAAGCCATGCATTGAATTAAATAGTAATTTAACTAAAGCAGCGGTTAACAAAACACATTTTAAAGAAATCTTGATTCAGTGCATTATGCTCATTAAACACAAGATATGTCCTCACTCACTTACTCTTTCACACAAAAGCATCAGCAGAGAAATACTGAAAAGCATGATCGAAACAGAGGCTAAATGTTTCTACCCTTGGCAGCGCCAGCTCACGGCATTGTTTGACATTTCAGAGCTTTGCCTTCCTCCGTGTGAGTGTTCAGCAAAGTGACATCGAATTTGATTGGTCCTTGGGGACAAGAAATGCTTCTTTGAATTCTTATCTTTTGTACTCAGTAGTGCTTTAAATGAGCTCAAGGTTTTTTTCAGCATCTTATCTGAAAAATGTTCTGTGGCTCTCTGGAACTAGAAGCACGCTTGTAAGTCATGTTGAATACAAATCCCCTTTATCCTTTGAAGAAAAAAACGCTACCTGCAGCATTCCCAGACTTAACGAAATGACCTGAATGAAGCAGTGGCTGCACTGCTTTTGGCACTTAGAGGAGGGATAGCAAGGGCAAAGATTTGAGCCTTTAAGATGATTGTAAGCAGGCGAGTTGAACATTTTGACTTTGATGTTCAGGTGGAATTTTAGTATTCATCATTTTAGTGTTCATTAGACATTTTCAAAACCTATGACCACTATGCATTTTAAGGCATCATTGTTACATTTCTAGACACAAAGGCTTATTTAAATTTAGTCTGCCTTTAGATACTTTATTTTGGCTTCAGGCATATTTTTACCAAAAATGATCGATTCTTAAATCTCAAGAATGAATTAGTCTAGCCTGTTTTCATTTAATGAATGAAATATTGTAGCGCACATAAACAAACTACTTGTATAATATACAAATTGTATAGAATTTTAGTTTGAAATGAGTCACTTATGAGGTTATACTGGTTATTTTATTTCATATTTAATTAAATTTATTTTTTGTTCTTTCATTTCATATTTAATTAATTTTTTGTTATTTTATATTTTATTTTATTTTTTATTGTTTATTAAAAATATGAAATAAATTAAATACAAATATTTGATTAAAATATTATTGAATCAGAGTCGAATTGTGAAAATTGTGTCAAAACCCAGCCCTACTAATTTTTTGTTTTATATTATTTAATTTAATTTATTATTTAATTTAATATTTTATTTAATTTTATTTTTTATTTATATTTCCTTTCATATTTAATTTAATTGTATTTCATTTAATTTCATTCCATATTTAATTTAATTTTGTTATTTTATTTTATATTTCATTTATTTTGTATTTTATATTTATTATTTAATAAAGTATTAAATTAAAATATTTAAAATATTATTTCATTTCATGTTTTATTTCATATTTTATTTTATTCATTTCATACTTCTTTCTTTCATTTTTTTTATTTAATTACATATTTTATTTTATTTTATTTCATGTTTTATTTTATTTTATTTTATTTTATTTTATACTTTATTTTGTTTAATATTCTTCATGTTTTGTATTGCATTTTATTTTATTTGGCTTTACCTTTTGTCAGTGTGGGCCACAGAGTTAGATTATTTATTTGCTACTGATAACCAAATATGCAACTGATAGATTCGACACAAAAAAGCTTTTTATTATCTGAGCTATGGAGTTTATGGTTGGCTTCTGAACCGAGTACCAAATAAATAAATAAACAGACTGCTGAATGCAGATGTTCTGCCTTTTGATAAACACCTTTGATGCATATAGAGGAAATGTCCTGAGATCATGAAAGCGTAAAATGAAGTTTCTACTAGCAGAAAGCCTGGCCATTTACTTCTGCATTATGTATCAAAGCACTCCGTAGTATTACTGTATCTGGTAAAGAGGAGAGAGGGCAGACAGGATCGGTTACACGGCAGTGAATGCAAGGCAACGTTCTCTGATACTGCGGGAGAACCTGTGATAAGCCCATTGGAAAGGTCAAAGGAAAGTTTAACAATCAATCAGGCGAATCTGGCATTTAGACAACTTAACTATCCAAGTTGTTTATCACCATGAATAAAGGAATAGCTCGAATGCAGATTCAAACCTTGACTCTGGATAAATAAAAGTCAGCTTTTATACAAGGAGGTAATTTCATATTCAACTGGGATTTGTCTTCTGCTTGAAAGTGGGGAGTGTGTATCCATTACTCATTTCTCAGTTGGTATCGGATGACTTTAGTGTGTTCAGACATGCGTTTCCAGCATCTATGCAACTTGTTATAATCAAAGCAATGTTAAGAGGGTGTAAATTGAATCTAGGTGAGACGTTGTTGTGCTTCTGTGATAAAAAGGTTCGAACAGACAGGAGGAGTAAGAAAATAACTCATTTGTAATCAGCAGATGAAACTTGTGCAGGTTATGCATACTAACATATGGGCTCTGTATGCAAGCTACTCATGCATAGTTCTGCAGTGTGTATACTGTAAAATCATTTAGATAGATTACATTTTCATCAATTTAATCCAATTTAATCAGAAAATTTAATTAAAATTAAAATATCAATTTTATCTAATTTTATTTTCAAATATTTCAAACTTTTATTTTATTTTATTTATTTTATTTCAAACCTTTGTGAACTTATTTTATTTAAAATATTTATTTAATTAAAAAAAATAATGTATTTTATTTTAAAGTATTCCAAACTTTTATTTTATTTTTATGCTTTATTTTATGCTAGTTTTTTATAACATAAAATGAATATTTTTAATATTTTATTTTATTTTATTGTATTTTATTTTATTTTATTCCAAACCTTTGTGAACTTTTTATTTTATTTTATTATTATTTTTTTAATTATTATTTTATGTTAGTATACATATGAATGGATATTTTCAATATTTATTTATTTATTTATTTTAATTTCTTTATTTTTTATTTGTGTGCTAGAGAACAAAAAATAATTTCAGGCTCCAAAACAACACAAACTTCAGAGCCCTGTACATTTTATAAAATGGATGTTTTTAATATTTTATTTTATTTTATTTTATTTTATTTTATTTTAAATATTCAAAACTGTGGTATTTTAAATATTTTAAAATATTCCACACTTTTATTTATTTTTTTACTTTTACTTTTACTTTTTTTATTTTTTATTCCTTCGCGAACCACAAAATATTTTATTTCATTTTATTCCAAACCTTTTTGAACTTTTTATTTTGTTTTGTTTTATTTTATTTTATTTTAAAGTATTCCAAAGTTTTGCAAACATTTATTTGATTATTTTTGTTTTATACCTTTACCATTTTTATTTTATTTTATTTTATTTTATTTTATTTTTTATTTTATTTTATTTTATTTTATTTTATTTTATTTTATTTTATTTTATTTTATTTTATTTTATTTTATTTTATTTTATTTCCAACCTTTATGAACTTATTTTTTATTTTATTTTAAAATATTCCGAACTTTTCTTTTCTTTTCTTTTTTTTTTACTTTTACTTTTATTTTTTATTCCTTTGTGAACCATAAAACGTTTTATTCCATTTTATTCCAAACCCTTCTGAACTTAGTTTATTTTATTTTAAAGTATTCTAAAGTTTTACAAACTTTTATTTTATTATTTTTGTTTTATCCCTTTACCATTTATTTTAATTTTATTTTATTTTATTTAAACGAGGGAACATATAAATAAAAATAGGGAACAAATTGGGACAAATGAGACAAATTGTTGATTTGTGGCCATGATAAATATATTTTTGTCTGCATATCAAGTTCGGGCTGTATGACAAACACCATAACGGTTATTTTATTTATATTTACTGGTAAATAATTTATAAACTACTTGACACAGGACAGATGATGTGTACAATATCATGAATATGCCTTTGAAAGGAATTTTGTGGCCACAGATTCTGTGTGGGCCTGATGACAACATTGCAAACCACAGATTAAAACATTTATCATTGCATACTGTTATATATACTTATTTGAAATTGGAAGCAGCATATAACGCACAGTATGCCAGGATTCTTTTCCCACCAAAGTCTCCATCTACTGATCTATTCCGCATTCTCTGTCACAACAGGAATTTAATGAGTTGTACACCGCTTAGTCTCACTGTGTGAGGAAATCTTTCCAGGGCATGCTGGAGAAAATAATTAGAGGGCGAAATTGGAAAATGGCTGCTTCAGTCGCCATCCAAGCTGTGCTGCCAGACAGAGGTGTTCCAGGGTTGCTGTGTTTCCTCGGTCTCTCCTATAGGTAAGTGCTTGTGAAAAATGGACATTGTCAGCGGTGGCAGATATTGTCTGGTGCAATGAGAGCAGGGGGCAACTCTTGGACACTTCGGATGGCTGGCCCTCTCAGCCCTAACTTTCGATGGTTAATATCCCACTCCGCTATCCTGGGTAGCACTTCTACACCTGAGAAGGAATGTAATTTCAAAGAAGGTCTCATCCTTATTTCTCGGAATCATTTTCCTCTGAGAACGAAAGGTCAAAAGGAGAGCGATGCAGCTACCGGCAATACACATTTTGTATCTGGGGATCAATAATTTACTCTTAGAGGAGAGTGCCGTCTTAATCGAGACTTGACTGTACTCTCCTATTCCAATAGCCGGAAGGATCTATAGTTATTTACATCATCCTCATGGACACTAACTCAGCAAAGTGATTTAAATGGAGGATTAAAATGAAATTTATGTAGTACGTTATTCTATATTTCATGAAAAGTAGCGGCATATCAGTTACGGTTTTTATAGCAAGTTTGTGGTTTGCTAAAGAGAGAGTTCATTCAAAAATGAAAATTCTGTCATTAATTACTCAGCCTCATGTCATTCCAAACCTGTAAGACCTTCATTCATCTTCGGAACACAAATGAAGATATTTTTGATGAAATCCGAGAGCTTTCTGACCCTGCATAGACAGCAACGCAACTGACACATTCAAGACCTAAAAAGGTAGTAAGGACGTTGTTAAAATAGTCCATTTGACATTTTAATGTTATGAATATATTATGAATGTTAAGAATATTTTTTTTGTGCGCAAAGAAAACAAAAATAACGAATTTATTCAACAATTTCTTCTCTTGCGTGTCAGTCTTTGACTTAGGTTCACAAGAGTACCACAACCTTTCTGGGCCTTAAACATGTCAGTTGTGTTGCTGTCTATGCAGGGTCAGAAAGTGCTCATATTTCATCAAAACATATCTTAATTTGTGTTTGGAAGATGAATGAAGATCTTATGGTTTTGACACGACGTGAGTAATTAATGACAGACTTTTCATTTTTGGGTGAATTGTCCCTTTACACCAGGGCTGCTCAACCCTGCTCCTGGAGATCTACCTACCTGCTGATTTTTGTTCCAGCCCTGCTCCAACACAGCTGTCTGTAATTATCAAGTGCTACTTAAGAGATTAATTGGCTGGTTTAAGTGTGTTTCTGCAGGGTTGGAGCTGAACTTTGCCGGATAGTAGATCTCCAGGAACAGGGTTGGGCACCCCTGCTTTACACGAATGACACTAAAATATGATTTTCTTTAAGTAAACAGATAATCTTTGTTTTTATATCTTATTCAGAACCAGATTAGATGATTCTGATTCACAAATAAATGAATCTGATGAGTCTCTTTTTACAGTTCTTTTGAATGATTTGATCACAAATACTGTGAATTGTTTATTTGTTGTGTACACAAATGTAAATGTAAAATTTCCGACAGTTTGTTTCAATGAATCGTAAAGAACCATAAAGAACGATTCAATCACAAAATGAACACCACTAGTGTGTACTAAATTCTGGGTTAAATATGGACAAACTCAGTTATTGGGTTGTTTTGACTCAACTCAACTCAACTCAACTATTGCTTAAAAATGACTAAATTTATTGCATAAAATGAACCCCAAATGGGATGGAAATTAACATTTATTAACATGTTCAATAACCTCTAAAAATTCTGGGTTAAAAACAACCCAACTTGGGTTGTTTGGCAACCCAGTGCTGGGTAAATATTGGACAGAACACATGCTGGGTTATTTAGACCCAGCTGGTTGATTTAAATGTTTTTAACCCACATACTGGGTTGTTATTTTATGATTGATAACTTAAAAACTACATGCCATTTCTCACAAGCGAGGTAACAACAGCGTGGTCTTGAAGAAAAGGGGGCAGCCATGGCCTAATGGTGAGAGAGTTGGGCTTGTAACCCAAGGTTGCCGGTTCGATTTCCGCAGGAATTGAAGGTGAGGATTGTGAATGAACAGCACCCTTCCCACCTTCAATACCATGACTGAAGTGCCCTTGAGCAAGGCACTGAACCCCCATTTGCTCCCCGGATTTAGATGTTGATTGTTTTGGAGATTTTGCTGCACTATATTTATATAGTTTATATCTCTTTTTATTTCAGGAGAAACATTAAATAAATTAATAAAGACACAATTTAAGGAATTATGTCTTTATAAATGAATGTATTTATTTATTTTCAGATAAATCAAATACATTTTTAATTATAATTATAATATTGCCTATTTCCAAAAAAAGTGAAGTGTTCCTTTAATGACATAAAAAAAAGAAAGAAATGTTACGCAGTGTAATTGGAGCCACAAATTGTACATTTTGTATGATTCTCATTGCTAGATGTGGACGATAATGACCTTTTTTCCCTTACAATGTCATTTCATATGTTCCTGAATCAAGAAAATATGTTTCATGCACTTTTTTTTTTTTTACTTAGCTGTCAGTGAAATATTATCAAAAATGTTCCACCTCCATCGCTTGCACTATTTTTAGCACCAGGGAATACGCATTCGTCCTCTCAGACGTATGCATTTATTTTCCGTGTTCTTCTCCTTGGTTGTCCTTTTATGTGTGAGTCGCAGTTCCCATGTGACATTTTCCATCACGCTCCATTGTTAATGGAAGCTGACCTATTCCCGCCCTGCTCTTTGCTCCTTACAATTCAGCGAAACGGATCCTGGAGTTACGGGAGCACTCTTTAGGCTGAGAAATTAGTCACGTCACACATAACAGATTGCCTCTCGGCTTCCTGCGCGTCTCTGAGCCGAGAAGGTGATGAATTCCTCCATTCTGGATGATGTGTGAACGTATCCTGTGCAATCTGCCTGTGAATGTCACAGCAGACAAGACACAAGACTTCATGGAAAAGTCTGATCTTGATTCTAAAGATGAAGTTTCATCCGTTAAGTTTTTTTCATTACAGCTGTTGCTAGTCAGGAGTTTGAACTGCACATCTAAGATTGCTCTTCCTTGCATTTCACCTCTGCTTTAGCTTGAAACCAATAAAACTGCCATTGTACATTTGCTCATAATTCATAAGGATGCACTGTATATTAGTACCTTAGTAATATTGTTCAGCACCGTTCAAATCAGCTCCTTTTGCATGAATTTGGGCGGGCAGCTGAGTGCAAAGGGGAGGTAAAAATAGCCGCCCTCTGTGGATACGAATAAATAAACAACAGATGTCCATGCTGCATCTGTCCCAGGCAAATCCATTTGTGTTCTAGGGCAGCTCAGTGTTTAAATCCACAAATATCATTAGCATCAGAGAGAGACACATACGTGAAATAATGGAATAGCTGAGTTAAAAAGGCTAGATGGAGCTTTGATTTAGTAAAGGTTGTTAGTCCATCCACCATCCCTATGCAGTTCCAGCTGATCCAGGGCCATATGTTATAATGGAGCACACAGTTGGCATGTCCACACTAAGGCATGATTTAATTTATTCCTGTTCAAGCTGGACAGATGACTAAAAGATGGATAATTTGACACTGTGCTGTCATTCAGAAAGCTAAGCAATCTGAATCACTGCAAGCAGACACTATAGAGGACAGATTATTATTATTTTCTTCTTCAGGGGTCTAATGCTTCAAGGCCTTTGCATTTACATATGAAACTATTGTGCTCCCTCAAGAAACTTTTGCTTGCAAGTTTCTTGGGGGAATGCAAAGGTTTTGTGAGCGAATGCTGAGTTTCTTCTGGGAACACGAGAGATTTGCAAGATTGCAAAATATTTCAGGGGAGCAAAATTTTTCGAGAGATCACCAAAGTTTCATGGGTGAAGGCAAAATTTAAAAAACAATGCAAACACAAAAGCATTGCAATAACAGTAAATTTTTATGATTTTAGATTTTGATAGTTTTTGAGATTTTGCAGAACTATATATTTATACTGCCAACAATCTAATTTATATCTCATGAAATAAATTAATAAAGACACAATTTAAGGAATTATGTCTCTATATATGAATGTATTTAGGCCTATTTATTTTCAGATTAATCAAATACATTTTTTATGATAATTATAATATTTAAGTAAAACACACCTCCCCCTTTCTCATATTTTTTTTTTCCCAATCACCATGTTCCTTAGTGATGGACACCACTGATTAAAAAAAAATGTCATTGAGACTTTTTATCTCACAATTGACTTTTTTGTTGCAATTATGCGATACAAACTCGCAGACTTTTTTTTTTTTTTTTTTAGAATTGTGAGATATAAACTTGACTTGACTTTTTCTCAGAATTACATGATAACTCACAGTTGCAAATTATAAAGTCAGTATTGCATGATATAAACTTGCATTTGTGAATCAGAATTGCGGGAAACAAAATAGAATTGCGAGTTTGAATTATGCAGTACTAAGAAAAAAAGTCAAAATTGAGAGAAAAAAAGTCAGAATTGCGAGATACATTTGCAAGAAAGTGATCTTACAATTCTGAGAAAAAAGTCAGAATTGCAAGTTTGTTTTACGCAATTCTGAGAAAAAAAAGCAGAGATACAAACTCGCATTTACAAGAAAACTAGCAATTCTTACTTTTTTAATCTCACAATTCTGAGAAAAAAGTCAGCAATACAAACTTGCAGTTATGACTTTTTTCCCCAGGATTGTGAGATATAAACTCGCAGTTGCAAGTTATAAAGTCAGTATTTTCTGATATAAACTCGCAATTGCAAGAAAAAAGTTTATATCATGCCATACAATTCTGAAAAGTCAGAATTGCAAGATTGTATCACAATTCTGAGAAAAAAATTGTGAGATACGAAGATACAAACTCACATTTGTGAGAAGAAAATATAGCACGATATAAACAATTTGCGAGAAAGTCAGATCTGCGAGTTTGTATTATGCAATTCTGAGAAAAATCTGAATTCTGAGAAGAATCAGAATCAGATAGTCAGAATTGCAAGATGTAAATCTGCCACTGCAAAAAAAAAAAAAAGTCAGAATTGTGAGATACAAACTTGCATTTGTGAGAAAGTCAGAATTATGAGTTTCTATCTCACAAATCTGAGAAAAAAGTCAGAATTACAAGTTTGTATTATGCAATCCTGATAAAAAAGTAAGAATTGTGAGATATAAACTCGCATTTGCGAGAAAGTCAGAATTGCGTTTTTTTTTTAATCTCAATTCTGAGAACAAAGTCAGAATTGTATGTTTGTATTACAAAGTTCTGAGAAAAAAGTCAGAATTGGGAGATACAAACCTGCATTTGCGAGAAAAAGTCCAAGTTTTTATCTCGTAATAAAATAAGTATGGCATGATATAAACTTTGCTATAAAATTTGCGAGAAGTTCAGAACTGCGAGTATTGTATTTTGCAATTCTGTGAAAGACAAATCAGAATTATAAGCTGTAAACTTGCCACTGCAATAAAAAGTCAGATTTGCGTGATACAAACTTGCATTTTTGAGAAAAAGTCAGAATTGCGAGTTTTTATATCATAATAAAATAAGTATGGCATCATATAAAAAAGTCAGAATTGCAAGTTTTTATCTCAATTCTGAGAACAAAGTCAAAATTGTACAAAAATTTGTACGAAATACAAACTTGTATTTGCGAGAAAAAGTGAGAATTTACAGTTTTTATCTCAAACTTGTATTTTGTATCAGAATTGTGAGATTTGCAATTAACTTAAAAAATATATTTATTTAGTGGTGTAAACGTGCCAACATACTTGGGGGCTCCATTGACACTAATAAATGCAGTAAATTGTTGGAGATTTTAACTAAAAACAAGAAATGTTATGACCTGAAATTGAAGTGTTAAGACTTGAAGGAATAGCACAATTGTAATTCATTTTTCCCCAGAACTTTTCTTTTTAAATAGCTTCAGGTTAAAGTAGTGAATGTGAAACTAGGTTGTGTTTGTTGTGCCCACTAGAGAGATTATATGTACATTGTGGAGAGGACCATAGCAGTGGGCATTTGGTTCTGAGGCCATTACCCATGGTTCATCAGGACTGTCTAATAAACCATATCTAATTTAATGATCCAAAAATGAGAGAAACTCTGCACAATGTTTGCGTCTCCTTAAGGAATATAATTACGGTGGGCTATTGTGCGGCATCTGCACTGGCCTCATTTCAAGAGGTAGAGGGGATGAAACAATTATGCAAATTAGTCATCCATTACAACACATAGCGGTGTTATGAAGACAGGTAATCAAGTGAACATGGTCATCCAGTAATGTTCATTGAGAGCTTTGTGTTGCCACTTAGAAAAGTTAAGGGTCTTTGAAATGTCATAGTTGATGGGAGAATTTTCAGAAGCACTTTTTGGCAAATCGTATTGCATTATTTTACTCTCAATTTCGCCCTCCTGAAACATTAGCAATAGCCATTTGACCTAATGTTCAACAGGCAGCCATTGATTCCAAAGCCATTTCGTCACACCGGTCACATTAGAGGTCCAGGATAAAGCATCTGATGGGCCGCTCAATTCATCAGCCTTGAGTGAAGTTGAACAGTTATCCATCCATTTGTGTCTGAAGCATAAAATGAATCAAAGTCTTTCACAGAGGAATGAAATTGTATCTGTATAGGTTGTTAGAGCCGCAGCAAGAGGTGAAAATTCTTCAGGTGCCCGGCAGTCAAAGTCATTATATTTCAGGTCAGTGTTACTTCGCAAACAGTGTAAGAGCTAAAAAGTTTGGTCACTGACCTGTAGGCAATAAATCTGAAATGTGACAAGAAAAATAACCTCAATCTTTCATCTTATGGTTTTGAATTTACCTCTAGAAATCTTAAATTGTACACTTCAGCCAGTCAATCTATATTCTCTGAACCACTTATATGGTCTCCCATACATTCCCTTTGAACGGTGGTTAAGAAGTATTAAATGTATGAATGAAAAGTAGACTGATGGTTTAGACAAGCGCACAATGTTACTTAAAGAGGTGTTAAACAAAATGGTCACACTGAATATTCTGTGATCGGTTTTTATTTTCTATTAACTAAGGCGCAGAATGCATTTTTTTGTCGTAAAACCTGAAAACCAATAAAACGCTGATTTGTGTAATAGGGGGAAAAACATTACTGTACATGCATGTTCATAAGTTTTTTAAGAAAAAAAAAATATATGTATGATTTTTTTTTTAACAATTTATTTGTGAATTACTGTATCAAATAAGTATTTGATCACTTGAGTCAAAAATTTTTAATATTTGGTAGAGAAGCCTTTGTTAACAATTACAGAGGTCAAACGGTTCCTGTAGTTCTTCACCAGGTTTGCACACACTGCAGGAGGGATTTTGGCCCACTCCTCCATACAGATCTTCTCTAGATCTGTCAGGTTTCGGGGCTGTCGCTGAGCAACACGCAGTTTCAGCTCCCTCCAAAGATTTTCTATTGGATTTAGGTCTGGAGACTAGCTAGACCACTCCAGAACCCTGATATGCTTCTTATGGAGCCACTCCTTGTTTTTCCTGGCTGCTGATATGGTGCTTAAAATGATACAGTGAAACATGAAAACAGTGGTTCTACATATTTTTTGTGAAAACTGTGATATGTCTTTAAGATTGTTTGATGAATGAAAAGTCAAAAGAAGAGCATTTATTTGAAAGAGAAATAATATTATCAGACTTCTTGAAAATCAGACACGTCACATTTTATGGAGTTTCTTTCTTTCTTATTTTTAAACAGTGTTGTATTCTTTTTATGTGGGAAAATCATAAATATATATATATTTTTGAGCATCCTCTTGATCCTATATAGGACAAGCAGTTTGGAGAATGGATAGATAGATCTTTTTTTTTTGGTGGTTAAAATGAGTAAACAAAAATAATTTCTACTGTTCAGTTCTGTATAAAAAAAAGTCTAAAACCTCTGACAAGAAACAGGCCAGATCACCATAATAATTGAGTCAGACATTGTTCACTAGCTACTTTTCAGGAAAAACCTGAAAAGGGAAAGCTAAGCTGTTCCGAAATAGGCACACGTGCATCTTTAAAGATCCAGTGCTACTTTTAGGAAGGAGATGAAGAAGCATTCTAAAAAAGGCTAAAGCAAAACGCCTTGCATGCTCACAACTCCAGTGAGCAGAGAGACAGATTCAGAAATGTGGAAAGAGAAAAAGCATTCTTCATTCTCTGATACAAACTGCCTGAATGGAGTCATGTTGACAGAGAACACTTGAGTTCCCTATTCACTTTTACTGTAAATCACACATAAAAGCATCAGTTTTTGTACACACATTGCTGCAGTGTCTATTTGATAATTTAATCTGATATTTTAATAGTGTTTGCTCATCTACATCATTAAATCATTCATCCATCAAAGATGGACAAATTCAAGGGTCATGTTTTCTGAATTTATGACCTAAATCCTTTATAAATGTAGTGATTCTAGTTATCGTTCCCCTGATGATGGAGTAATGTTACTCTTGGCCAGGCTTCTAGAGATTTAACACTCGGAATTGAATCCTAAGGCAGCTTTTCAGTTGCATTTATGATGCTGAATATGTTGAGAAGGCAGGACGTGAGTTTCACTCTTGGTCGTATATCAGCGCAGAGGTGTAGAGCAGTAGAGATCATCTTCATTAATATATGCTGCTGAGGAGATGGAGCTGAGAAGTTGTTTTGAGGTTTGCTGGCTTTTTGAATTAGTGACCCCTGCTATTTTATCACCCTTGCTCGCTAGTTTATTATGAATTTGGTTATGAATGAGGCTCAGTTACAGTCAGACAGTGGTTGCTTGGAATAAATGAACGTTCTTATGAATATCAAAACAGTGAGATTATACAACATGAGCAAGTTATTCCCTGCTATATACAGTGGCACAGAGAGAGAGAGAGAGAATGTCTGGAAATTCATAACAGAAAAACTGTAATCTTGCTTTATGATAATATTTGCTTTCCTCTTTTCTCTGTTTCCAGGGCTGTATTTGTCTTGCTGCATAACATATTGAAGTAATGTTTCAGTTTATTTTCAATGTTGGTCTGTCTACTAAAGAAAATAATTTACAGTTGTTCCTTGAGCTATCATAATGCTCCGCATTGTGTTGTCCAGACTGTAGGCTGTTTTGTTTTAATAGAATAGTTCACCATATAATGAAAATATGCTGAAAATGCGAATCCTCTATCCATAATATTGTATTTCCAGTAAAAACAAAATTCATCTGGTCTGAATCAGAAGAGAAATATGCGCAGATCAAGCGACCCCAATAATTTGATATTTAGCCCCTGTAAGGTGAATTTTACCAGGGGAACCCTGCCAAAAACATGTATTTTAAGTAGCAGTTGGGAGGGTTTTATTGTGAAAACCTGGCAACCCTGGCTTTTGACTGAACCCATTCACTCCACTGTTTGCTTTCTAAACTTTTTTTCTGAATAACCATTGTGCTGAAGACCCCAAACATGAAATCAAACTGTGATAAATTATAAATTAATTTTTTTAAACTAGATAAAAAAGTTTGTCAAGACAAACTTCGAGTTGGCTCGAGAAAGCTGGACTTGAAAGTTTAAAAAGTTAAAAAAAGCTTTAAAGTTTTAAGTTTGACTGTTTTCAGTCTGAAATAGTTTTAAGTTCAAAGTATTTTTAAAAGCTTAAAGTTTGATAGATAGATAGATAGATAGATAGATAGATAGATAGATAGATAGATAGATAGATAGATAGATAGATAGCAAGTTACTAGCATGTTTCTAGCATGATTAGAATGTCACTAATATGTTGCTAGCATGATTAACAAGTTACTAACATGTTGTTAGTATGATTAGCAAGTTACTAGCATGATTAGCATGTTGCTAGTATGATTTTATCACGATTAGCATGTTGCTAGCATGATTAACATGTTGCTAACGTGTTTACAGCATGATTAAGAAAGCTCTTGGATTTCATCAAAACTATCTTAATTTGTGTACTGAAGATGAACAAAGGTCTTACGGGTTTTGAATGACATGAGGGTGAGTAATTAATAACAGATTTTTCATTTTTGGGTGAACTATCCCTTTAAGAAAGTACACTGAGCAATCTGGGGCTGATATTGTTGGCCAGGTCGGTCAATAGAAAACTTGTGTGGTCATTACTTCCACTATTCTGATTCTTGGAGAGAAACAGAGCACACTGTCAGTCACTCGACTCACTCTGTCACCGCTTGCTTGAGTAGGTGACACAGATCCTGGACGGTGTGTGTGTATAAGTGTGTGTGTGTTTCTCTGTAGTGTGAAGGCATTGTTCTGAGTGAATGGCTAAGGTGAGACACTGAGTGGCAGGAATGGGGGGCATCCGTCATGTTGCTATGGTGACTGTGGATAAAGAACATCTGTACCGGAGAAACAGTACTTCACACTGCGCCTGCATTAATTCAAAATGCAGGTGTGCACAACAGTCTACGGTACTCCCTTACGGCACAATACTGCATTATCATTCCATTAACATTAAGTATTAAAACAAGTATTACTCTGACTTGGACTGTGTTTGGTTGCAAAACATCATTTAAGAGCTGCTTGTATTCTATTATTTAAAAGCTAGCCAAATCCAAGAATAAATGTTCATCAGTTTTTGCTGACTGATATCAGTGATAGTACGATGGAAGGTGGTTTTACATGGATTCATGTCATATTGTGTATATTTGGCATTACCATTGTATTTGTGACTGTTGCAATTACAAAATTACTTGTGTTTGGACAGAGCTAAACGTGAGGAAAGCTTAAACCGAAAGTGACCAAAAGTAAATGAAGAGGACATTTTGTGGTGTGTGTGTTGTATAATAATTAATAAATTAATAAAATGTGTTGTAAAATAAGTTAATAAACTAAGTTTTCATTACAATATAATACACTATTTAAAACAACAGTAAAAAAATATAATAAATATTATAAATAATGATTACAAAAACAACAACATCAGCTTTCAACTCAAACATTTTTGGATGGTAATTCATAAAATATATTTTTTTCATTTAAATATGCACCATTTAAAATAGTGCTATAATAATAATAATAATAGTAATAATAACTATTATTATTATTATTATTATTATTAAACAACTCGGACATCAGCTTAATTTAACTATTTCATAAGGTTAATTTTTGTGTAATATTTTACATTTTGGATGATAATTTCTAAAATATTTTTTTCATTAAAATGTGCACCATTTTAAATAGCGCTAGAATAATAATAATAAATATTAATATTAATAATAGAAGTCTATTATTACTTACATACTTTATACTGTGATGGAAAATAATTGTATAAATTAATGTATCCACAATTTTAAATTATACACATGCCAAAAAATTAACAAATTTTAATTGTTGAAATGTTAATTCATAGAATTGTTTATCATCCTAGTATAAAGTATGTTAATGATAATAATAATAATAATAATAGTAATACTACTAATAATGTACTTTTTGTGTAAGGTTTTGGTTATGGATATCCAATAACCCTTGAATAATAATAATAATAATAATAATAATACATCTTATTACTACTAATAATAGAAGTCCATTATTATTTACATACTTTATACTGTGATGAAAAAGTATTTTGTTTATAAATTCACAATTTATATATTCACAATTTTGAAGCAAAAAAAGGAAAAATTTTACATTGCGGGTGTGTTAATTCATAGAATAGTTTTCCATCCTAGTATAAAGTATGTTAATAATAATAATAATCGTAATGTACTTTTTTGTATAAGGTTTTGATAATGTTTATTTAATAACTTTTAAATAATAATAATAATAGTCTATTAATATTATTATTATGTGAATACTGTATATTGTGATAAAATAATTTTATGAATTAACATATCCATTATTTCAAATTTTACACAAGCAAAAAAGTAAAAAAAGAAAAAAATTATATATATATATATATATATATATATATATATATATATATATATATATATATATATATATATATGAAATTCAATTAATGACTCAATGAAAATAAATGTTACAATTTTTTATTTATTTATTTTTATATCTAAAATTATAATATTAATAATATATACTTAAATATAATAATAATAATAATAATAATAATAATACTTTTAGTAAAGTTTTGGTCATATATATATCCAGTTACTTTTGAACTTTCAAAAAGTTCAGAATTGCTGTAATATTGTGTATATATTCTTGAGGAATAGTACTTTATCCTTGTGCTCGCTAAAAATATTTTATCTTCTATTATTTACTAGACAAGGAAGTTGAGGACCAGCAGGTTGCATATTCACATGGCGCCCTGAGATCGCCCATCACATCCAGATTCACTCAGACTCGAGAGGGATCCAAACTGTGTCAGATTTAATGGTCTCAGTGAAGGTCTTACCATCCCTTCTCTAATCAAAGAACCCGATGAAGTCTCAAAGGGTGAAATTGAGCCTCAGGGGAGTAATGGAGCCCATTAAAAAGGAAGACGAACCGAGAACGAAGGCGAGAGGTGGAAAACCTGCTTAGTAAGGCAGCTTGGAGATATTTACAGGGTTCCGCAGGCAGAATGTCTTATTGAGAGGGTAACCAACCCAGAGACGGCTAATCTAGTTCTTGTTTGCTGATTAAATGCAAAGAAAGAGAAGTGCTTTGAGCGTGTCTTGTCACTTACTACCCACATGAGAACGTGTGTGAATGCATCTGAGGGTGTTGCTACATCTGGAGAGCTGGCAAAGTGCTGTCAAAATGTTAAACGTGTGACAGTGATATTGATCTTGCACTTTTAGAAGAAATTTTAGTGTTAAAGGGTTAGTTCAACTAAAAAATAGCTCATAATAACTAACCCTCAGGCATCCTAGGTGTATATGACTTCCTTCTTTCAGACGAATCCAATCGGAGTTATATTAAACATTATCCTGGCATTTCCAAGCTTTAGAATTGCAAGGGTTGGTTTCTCTTCATCAGTCCAAAACAAGTCCAATAAAGTCCATTCATTCATAATAATAAGCTCCGGGGGGTGAATAGAGGCCTCCTGTAGTGAATCGATGCATTTTTGTGAGA
Source organism: Garra rufa (assembly GCF_049309525.1). Lineage (NCBI taxonomy): Eukaryota > Metazoa > Chordata > Actinopteri > Cypriniformes > Cyprinidae > Garra > Garra rufa. The sequence continues at coordinate 11,806,345 of NC_133381.1, forward strand.
AAAATATCCATGTTTAAAACTTAATAATCACTTTAATCTAGCTTTTCTCAAGGAAATCGCTCAACTAATGCTGTAAAATATTCAGTTGAAGTCAAAAGTTTACATACACCTTGCAGAATCTGCAAAATGTTGATTATTTTACCAAATATTATTGTTTATTTAGTACTGACCTGACTAAGATACACATAAAACATGTTTACATAGCCTACAAGAGAATAGCTGAATTTATAAAAATGACCCTGTTCAAAAGTTTACATATACTTGATTCTTAACACTGTGTTGTTATCTGAATGATCCACAGTGTGTTTTTGTTGTTGTTGTTGTTTAGTGATAGTTGTTTATGAGACCCTTGTTTGTCCTGAACAGTTAAACTGCCTGCTGTTCTTTCAGAAAAATCCTTAAGGTTCTCAGCATTTTTGTGTATTTGAACCCTTTCCAACAATGACTGTATGTTTTTGAGATCCATCTTTTTACACTGAGGACAACTGAGAGACTGATGCTTCAGAAGAAAATAAAACAATGCATTGAGAAATTGAACTTATTTTGTCTTCTGGGAAACATCCAAGTATCTTTTGTAGCTTCTGAAGGGCAGTACTAAATAGAAAAAAAAATGTATGATATTTCTGCAAAATACGAAAAATGTTCATTCTTCATTCTGTTCAAAAGTTTTCACCCCCGGCTCTTAATGCACCGTGTTTCCTTCTGGAGTATCAGTGAGTGTTTGAACCTTGTAAAAGTTGCATATAGTCCCTCAGTGTGAAAAGATGGATCTCAAAATCATACAGTCATTGTTGGAAATACACAAAAATGCTGAAAAATGGAAGAATTTGTGGGACCTGAAGAATTTTTTTGAAGAACAGAGAGCAGTTTAACTGTTAAAGACAAATAAGGGACTAATAAACAACTATCACTAAACCAAAAAATAAAATAAAATAAATACACTGCTGTGGATCATTCGGGTAACAACACAGTATTAAGAATCAAGTGTATGTAAACTTTTGAATGGGTCATTTTATGTGAAATAATGTATTCAGGTCAGTACTAAATAAAAAATAACATGCATTTTGTATGATCCCTCTTATTTTGGTCAAATAATTAACATATGTAAACTTTTGACTTGTTGGTACTACATTACTATAATATTGAAGGTTAAATTAACTAAACTGCATACAAAAGCTTTTATAATAATAAAGTTACAATCACATAGTTATATTTCACTCCTATTATTTTTTTGAAATTTAAGTGGTGGCTGTCATAAAAACCTGATGGATTTATTCAAACATGAATTAGCTAAACACTGAAGAACAGTAAAAGAATAATGAATATGTTATATGGTGCTTATATTTAGTAAAATGCTCCTCTCTAAAGTTAGTTTTTCTAGCTCACTAACAAGTTTAAAGTCACCAAATGTTTTTTATTTTATATTTTTTGCATTTTATTTAATATTTTTTGCATTTCATTTCATATTTTATTTTATTTCATATTTTACTTAATTTTATTTTGTGTAAAATAAGTAACAAAGCTTATAGCGATTTATTGCACTACAATGTTCCATTCATTATCTGAAAACAGGCTAGACTCGATTCTTGGGATTTATGAATCTATCTCATTTCATAAAAATAAGAATGACCCTAATGTTAAAGTATCATGAAAGAAATAATACCAGTGCAAACTGTTATGACGACTACTGTATCACTCCTTACAGATGAAAAACAATTTCTAAACTAAGAGTTGTGGACATTGGTGGAGTGCTAGATTCAGTTCGAGGCAAGATGTTTGGGCGGAAAGCCGTAACAAATGATTTTTGTGACTGTAGGTAGTAACTGGTCTCTCATGTTTCTGTAGATTACATTCAAACAGTCTGAACTCTACAGAACCCTCTTAAGCAGTCTATTTTGATCCTGCTTATTCAAATCAATGCAAAGAAAACCTCCTCCTCCTTAACACAGTGATAGATGGAGCCACAGATGAAAAGCGGCACTTCATATGAAATAATAATAAAAGTAACCAGAATGCCTTCTGTTTTAATGGCCTCTTCTCTGGGAATAAAGGAAAACGTTAAATAGAAAGATTTTTTATAACATCTAGAGCGTCGCGCAGTGCTTTTCCGACATCCAAACCAAAATCCACAGGAGCGATGGGAATTCAGCACAATTTACTGCCGTTTTTAAGCAGTCACTCTCTCTCTCTCTGGCTTTTCTTGATAAATATTTAATGGCATCTCAGCGTTTGCTCTTTTAACATTCTTGCATTTAAGGTATTTTCTTTTTTATCACTGGAAAGAGCAGCACAAATCTGTTTTGTGGAATAAGAAATATGAAATAACTCGACTGTTTAAAATGCTGACGTTGTTGCTGACTGTTGTGTGTAGTAGTGACATCTCAAGCTGTGGCTGTTGAGTTTAATACATCTGTTTTGTCTCTTTTAAAGTCTGTAATTTAAATTGGCAGTGATCTTGACTCCTGTATATCAAACTAGACCTCATATTCGGATCATGTCTGTGCATAATGAAGCAATATATACACTGATGTAAAATCAGCACTCTATAACCAAGGACATGGTTAATTAACCTGATCTCATACTGTATATGTTTACGCATACAAAAATCTGTAAGTTTATACATTTAAGAAATTAAGAATTTTATTTTTTTGCATTTTATTTCATATTTTATTTTATTTCACATTTTATTTTGTTTTATTTTATTTCGGATTGTATTTTATTTGTGGGCCTGTTGTATTAAATTAGTGTAAGATGAGAACAGTTTTGATTTTTTTTCGTACTTGCTCAATGCGTTGTGCCTTTTAAAAAAGAATCCATAGTGCATCTTTAACCAAATTATCAATGCTAAAACTTTTATTTTAGTATGGGTTTTTATTTTGTTTTATTTCATATTTTTTGCATTTTATTTCATATTTTATTTTATTTAAAAAATATATTTTATTTTGTTTTATTTCATGTTTTTATTTTATTTTATTGTATTTTACTTGTGGGCCTATTTTATTTTTATTTGTGGGTCTTATTAAATTAGAGGAAGGTGAGAACACAGTTTTGATTTTTTTATTTATTTTTTGTACTTGCTCAATGTGTTTTGACTTTTAAAAGAATCATCCCTAGTGCATCTTTAACAAAATTATCAATGCTAAAACGTTTATTTTAGAATGGGTTTTTTATTTTATTTTATTTTATGTTTTTTGCATTTTTAAATTTATTTTATTTTATTTTATTTCATCTCTTGTTTTATTTCATGTTTTATTTTATTTTATTTTATTTTATTTTATTTTATTTTATCTTTTGTTTTATTTCATGTTTTTTAATTTTATTTAATTTTATTTTTATTTTATTATTTTATTTGTGGACCTGTTGTGTAAAATTAGAGTGAGATGAGAACACAGTTTTTATTTATTTATTTATTTTTTGTACTTGCTAAATATATATATATATATATATATATTATTTATTTATTTATTTGCATTTTATTTCAGATTTTATTTTATTTCAATTTTATTTTATTTCATATTTTACTTTATTTTTTTATTTGTGGTCCTTTTGTATTAAATTAGAGTAAGATGATAACACAGTTTTGACAAAAACTTTTATTTTATTTTTATTCAGTATTTTATTTTATTTAATGTTATTTCATTTTATTTCTGATTTTACAGTTTTGACATTTTTTTAATGTACTTGCTCAGTACTTGCCTTAAAAAACATCTATAGTGCATCTTTAACCAAATTAGCAATGCTAAAATTAGAATAAGATGCTGAATTAGAATAAGATGAGAACACCATTTTGAATTTTTGAATTTTTTCACACACACACACACACACACACACACACACACACACACACACACACACACACACACACACACACACACACACACACACACACACACACACACACACACACACATATATATATATAATTTTATTCATTTTTTTGGTAAAACATGCTCTAATATTCTTTCTATTAATTATTTTCATTTTTTGTACTATATGCATTTAAATTATATTAATTTGGTGGTTTCATTTAGCAATTTTTATGCACTTACAAGGATACATGGTTAATGACAAAAGTCCTGTCTGTCTATGGGAAACCCAGCCAAAAAAAAAAAAAACATTCAGCCAGTTGGCTCCAGTACCAGACAACATTGCGGTAATCATAGCTCATAACCTGTGGAACCTGCCACTATATTCAGGAGACATTTTGACAGGAGAAAACAATGAGAGCCTGTACAGCTTTGCTCATCAAATTCTCTGCAACACTTTTTATCATGTAGGTTTCCAAGTCATTACTGAAGGTACCAATTACACAACGTCCTGCCCGACGCTGGCATTCTGTCCTCGACTCGAGCCTGCATCTATGCCAGTCTGCACTTCTTAATTTGCTTATAATTGACATTTAATGTACCCTTCAACATGTTTATTAATTTCTCATCACAGAAATCAAATTAGCGCTCAGTGGCTGGCTGAGATGCTCTGAGAACGGTGACCTGATATGACACTGCCACTGGTTTTCTCCATTCTGATGAGGGCTGCAGAGGATTTAAACACAGCCAAATAAGGTGAAAGTGCATGAGGTTTTAATAATATTGCAACTAAATTGCATTGGCACAACTTTTGTACATTGTTATCAGCACAAAAGAAAAAAAATACATCTTTTACTAAGTATTTTTGGAATATTTTCTCTCTATGGCCAACTGTGGTTAAAACATAAAACTGCAAGCTATGTACAGACACAGTTTTATTTTATTTTATTTTATTTGTACAAATAATATTTTATTTTATTTGTGGGCCTGTTGTATTAAATTGGAGTAAGATGTTTTGTACTTGTTCAATACATTTTGCCTTAAATTTATAGTGCATCTTTCACCAATTTAGCAATGCTAAAACTTTTATTTTTTATTATTATATTTTATTTATATTTTATTATTATTATTTTATTTTATTTGTGGACTTGTTGTATTTTATTTTTAGTATGTTTTTTTAGTATGTAATTGTATTTTATTTTATTTATTTTTTATGTGCTTACTCAATATGTTTTTTTTTTTTGGTTTTATTTTAGTATAGTTTCTATTTATTTAATTTAATTTATTTTATTTGTGGACCAGTTGTATTGTATTTTTTTTTAGTATGTTTTTTTTTATTTTATTTTATTATCATTATTACTTTGCAATGCCAAATTTTTTTTTTTTTTTTTTACATTTGATCAAAAAATAGTCCATTTTAACTTTAAGTTTAAACCAGCAGTGCCTGCAGACCCTGGTTTGGAACTCAGTCTTCATTTTAAAAACTGTAGTGATAATTTAAAATAAATGACATACATGGATTATGTGATGTTTATAATAACATAGATGGGTACTTTTTTAATTAAAAGTTAAATTAAGTGACTGTAAAATAAAAGTTTAGAGTCTGACACTGATAACATTCATCACAACTACAGAGACTAACCTGCATTGCTTTATTTGCACATGGAGAAGTATTACACTAAGCTTATTTGCTTGCTTTGACTCAGGCTGAGGGTTTGGCAAACATTACTGTACTCTCCCGATATCACTGCTGTTTTCCGAGGATTGCCTGCTTCAAACGGCTCTCTTTGTTTTCCCTCCCGCTCTCTTCCTCTCATATCTCTCTCTTTTAATTCATCAGCACTGGACCTTTTCAGGCGCGCGGCACCTGCGCTTGGTCTGTATGCCGTGAGCCTGCGGTGATTGTGGGTAAACACGGCTCTATTGTTGGTGCTCCTCGCGGGACTCAGTTTCCCCGCCCTTATCTGCCGCCCCGCAGCTTCCGTACCTGCACACCATTCACACGTATTAATTAAACAACAATGCAGGGGCCCTCTCTGCGGGCCGAGGATTACACCTCTGCTTCAGCCCTGATGAAACCAGAGGTCATTGGCTCAGCCTGGAGAGATTAACAACTCTTCCTCCGAACACATCCGAGACCACTTATGAGCTTCCCATCAGCCACTGCTAGATTGGATTATGTTGTATTGTTTTTAACCAGACCATCAAACAATACTGCTGTTGCATGTTCCCAACTCATTAAAGAAAAGGAGATTCATTTGAATCTCGTGTCTTAATGAATTTTGTAAACCACCTTGCCGGAGAAGCAGGTGGGCAGAACCTGCTGAGCCGTTACTGGACTCAGTCTTGATTACTCACTGTAGGACTAATGAATATTCATTAAACAGATTTCACGGCTTACTAAAGGCACAAATTGTGATTTTAGTTTGTTTTTAACAATTTGGCTCTCTGTGATGTTATGCAACTTCAAATACAGTGCTTTGATACAACTTGCAGTGAAAAATTGATAAATGTGAAATCAAAGTGCGATTTTATATTTATACATATGTGACCCTGGACCACAAAACCAGTCATAAGGGTCAATTTTTTGAAATTGAGATTTATACATCACATAAATGCTGAATAAATAAGCTTTCCATTGTATGGTTTGTTAGGATAGGAAAATATTTGGTCAAGATACAAGTATTTAAATAAATACTGAGAAAATCGCCTTTAAAGTTGTCCAAATTAAGTTCTTAGCAATGCATATTACTAATCAAAAATTAAGTTTTGATATATTTACAGTTGGAAATTTACAAAATATCTTCATGGAACATGATCTTTACTTAATATCCTAAAGATTTTTGGCATAAAAATCGATCATTTTGACCCATACAGTGTATTTTTGTCTATTACTACAAATATACCCATGCTACTAAAGACTGGTTTTGTGGTCCAGGGTTATATATAAAACTATATTCATAAAAAATAGATTAATAAATGCTGTGACATTCTAAATGTTAATGATTTGAACCTTATTTTAAAGTGCTGCATCTTTACTCAACTATTTGGTTTTATTAATCTAATTAAGTGACTAATTCAATTTTCAACTGCTATATTCAGGAAGTGACATTTTGCCAACATGGCAATTTAAAACTATTTTACATTTAGCTGAATTAGTGGATCATTTGTAGCCTAGAATCTAGACGCGCCCCTAGTGGCAGCAAATTACATTAGCTTCCAAGGGCAGTCTAGTTACTCTCAATTCACTTCAGATTTCGAAAAATCCAAGATGTACCGGGCCAATCACGAGTCGGTGGGCGGGCTTAACATGATGACGACTGACCTGCGACCATAAGTTCCGACAGACATTCTCTGGTTCTGTGAATTACGCGTGAAAAACTGAACAGTATTTATATCATTTTTTACCTTTGATGAACGCCGGAAGTGATCTGTCGCTTGTATACAACGCTCATTGTTTACACAGTGCACAGAGATTGTGGGTATAGCGGCTTTTCAAAATGGTAATTACTTGCGCGTATCCTGGTTGTTCAAACCGATTTAAAGCTAAAAGATTACGTTTGCTTGCGCAAACTCATCCGGGACTTTTCACAGATTTCCCCTTATGGCTTTTGCGTATACTACAGCAGAGAGCGTTCACATGTAACGAGTCGAATGCTAAACTCGTGCTCATGACAGAAGGACATGGCTGTGTATCAAAGGTAAAAAATGATATAAATACTGTTCAGTTTCTTGCAAAAACCAATCGTTTCGTGTTTTAGGACATCAATGTATCGTCACGAGCCGCAGGGTGTAATTTGGATTTGTCTGTGCATGTTTTTGTTTACTTTTAAAGGTCTGGTGCAAATCTATGTCCATTATTTGGCTGACAGACTGCACCGGTTTTCGTTAAAAATCTTCGTCGCTCTGACTACGTCACCTTCTTCGTTGCTCTGATTGGTTGTAGCGCTATCCTATTGCGTGGAGAGGGAGTTTGAAAGACAACCGTTTATCCCAACCCTTCCGGTTGAGCCCTGTCTATGGAGAGTGCCCAGACCCTACATTTATGTGGGTCTGGCTTGTCAGGCTAGGTCATTTGTATACATTTGTGAGATTTAATTTGTACTCTATTCTTACATCCCCCTTTCAGAATCTGCAAAATGTTAATAATTTTACCAAAATAAGAGGGATCATACAAAATGAACAGAATGGAGATGGCTAAATGCCTATATATATATATTTTTTATTTTATTTTTTTTTTTCTTCATTTAATACTGCCCTTTAGACACTACAGATGTTTTTCAGAAGAAAAAAATAAGTTAAATTTATCCTGATCTTCAAAATCCCCCAGCTCTTAATGCATGTTTTTTTTTTTTTTTTTCATCTGGAGCATCAGTGAGCATTTAAACCTTTTGTAATAGTTGCATATGAGTCCATCAGTTGTCCTAAGAGTGAAAATATGGATCTTAAATGCATGGAGTCAATGTTGAAAAGGGTTCAAATACACAAATATGCTGGAAAACCAAAGAATTTGTGGAACCTGAAGAATTTTTCTGAAGAACAGTGAGCAGTTGAACTGTTCAGGACAAACAAGGGACTCATGAACAACTATCTGTGGATAAAATAAAAACACAGCTGTGGATTATTCAGGTAACAACACAGTATTAAGAATCAAGTGTATGCAAACTTTTGAACAGGGTCATTTTTATAAATGTAGTTATTTTTTTCTTGTGGACTATATGTAAACATCTTTTATGAGAAATATCTTATTCAGGTCAGTGCTAAATAAATTTTGGTAAAATAATTAACATTTTGCAGATTCTGAAAGGGGGTGTAAACTTTTGACCTTAACTGTATATGTCAAAAAGATTATAGCTTTTATAGAATATTCACCCACACTAGCTCCCTTTTAATAAATGCAAAGGACAAAATTCAAATACGTTTTAAAAAATAGTCCAACATTAGTGAATCACAGTTGAGAGAAAGAGATCCAGCCTGTTTTACTGTCTGTAACCTGCAGCTATTGTGTAAACACAAGAGGTGCGTTTAATGGGCTCTTGCACATTGGCAGGGTCTGTTGCTCCAGTGCCGACAGGGGGAGAGCAGAGATTAGCAGGTAATGATGTGTATTAGAATAATGCAGCTTGTGACCGTCAGGGTGTAAACAGGCGCATAAAAAAGCAATCACATGTGGGTAGCCGAGATAAGGGATTTACGGCAATACAAATTTGGTAATCCTATTAATGCGAAGCCCTTGACTCTTGCTCTGGACTTCCTGTACCGCGTTCTGTAACGCCGGGGAAAGGTTGTGAAGTTCGGCCAGAGAGTTACGATTTTCGACTGAGAGAACGGCCAGGGCGGGTTGGTGCTTAAAAAGGAAGAGGATTGGATTGATGGCTGTTGTGTCATCATTGTCAAACTGCCACTCCAGCAGAGTGTGAAAATAACTCTGCCCAGAGCGTTTGCAAACACACACTCCCATGGCTCCCACCGGCGTGACAGCTACAGACACGCAGATACATTAAAGCGGACAACATCTCCCAGCCACGCCAAGCCCGAGCGAGCGGGAACGATGAAAAATGCTGTGCTTTTTTTTGAACCGCAGCAGGCTGAAAAAAGGTCCTCTTCCTTTCCTCCGCCATTACGACCGTCACCTTTTAGAAGCGAGGAGCGCCAGATCCTCTGAGAATTAACCCTCGAGTCACTCTTCCTACAGGAAGTGCCACCTCTAGCATTTCTCATAAAGTAATTGACTGTATGTCAGTGCCTGTCAGGGAAGGAGCCTTTCCATTCTGCTGTGCTTTGGCAAGCTCAATAAATCTTCAGCTGCTGGCATAGGTATGGAGATCCATTGTGAACAGCTAATCAGATCTGAAATCCAATTACTCTCGCCGTGTAGAATGATGGATTTTACACTGAATGAGAGGAGCGTGGGTTCCGTACAGGCGAACGAGTAATAAATAACTCCAACTCTAAGGAAAAGTTTTCTCTGTTTGGTGTAACAAAAGAGGCAGCTTGCTTCGATCTCGCTGTGTCAGTCCTATTTGTGGTATGTGAGCAAAAATCCCTGTTAGAGGAGCAGAAATCCGTTTTATTTTGCCTTTGAATCTTTCTGGTCAAATTCCTGCCGCAGAGAGGAATGTTTGAATGTTTTAGAATTATATGACAAAGTATTGTGGCAATTAGGTCAGAGTCATGATGAAAAGGATGATATTTCTTATTTGTCACATATATTTGAGCTTTGATTCTATGCATTGGTTGTTGGTTGAATGTTGACATGTGGGTGTTGCACTCAAAAGTGAAGAGAGATGAACCTTAATGCTAATACTATATAAAAAGTTTTAACAAACATTATTTAATAACAGAACAATAGTTAATATAGATTCAATTTTGTGGTTGTATATTCAAACATATTGTACCTGATACTGATGAACTTATTGAACATTTTATAATGATTAACAAATCATTAGTTCATTAGTAAATTAGTAGTAAATTAAAATGCTTACAAATATTATTAACTGTTCAGTTCACAATTTTTGCACTTTAAAAATCTACAAATGATTAAGCACTTTTAAAATTTGTTTATTTTATTCATGAACATACAAGGCAGTAAAATAAAATAAAATGCACAGATGAATTGTTCACAATAAGAGAAAAAAGCTTTATGTCATAGGGACTTTAAAGAAATATAGTGCATGCAGGCTTTTTTATGCACAGCATTTGACCAAAAATATGCATTTGGACACACTCTGGTTGCCAAATATTAGTGGAACATGTCAATTAACAAATCATTAGTAAATTAAAATGCATACAAATATTACTACGGTTTGATTCACAAATGATCATGCACTTAAAGAACCTAAAATTTAAAAAAAGTGTTACATTATTTGTATTTATGAACATAAAATCATAACATAAAATAAAATAAAACATATGCATGTATAAATTGTTCATAATAAGATCTGCTTACACTATTTCTTTAAAGTCTTTTCGACTTTAAAGAAATAGTGTAAGCAGGCTTTTTTATGCAAAGCTTTTCACAAAATATGCATTTGGACACACTCTGGTTGCCAAATGTTAGTGGAACATTATTTATGATTTAAATAGCACTTTTTAAAAGTGTGACCACATAGTTTTTATTCATTAATATCACAAGGTCATAAAATAGAACAAAATAAAATAATAAAAAACATGCACAGATATGTACTGTATGGATGAATTGTTCACAATAAAATCTATAAATTTAAAAAATAAATAAAATGCCTAAATGTTATTGTTTGTTCAGTTCATAAATGGCCGTGCACATACACAAAAATCTACAAAGAATTTTAATAACACTTTTTAAAAGTGTTACCACATTATTTTTATTCATGAACATTACAAAAAAAAAAAAAAAAACATGCACAGATAAACAGATATACTCCAAACAGGCTTTTTTATGCAAAAAAAAAATTACAAAATGTGCCCTTTTTGACACTCTCTGGTTGCCAAACGTTATTGGAAAATGTTAAACTTTCATTTGCACCTGTAGTTACTCTGCTAGGACACCTGTGTGAACCTGAGGTGAATTGACTTCATGCATCCACTTCAAATTACCAGTTGCACAAATAGCTCAAAAAATATGATTTAAGAAAACATAATTTGTTTGGGGATGCCACTTGGTTTGATATTTTGTTATGTAATGCAACGAAATTCAGACATTTTAATCATCCAAATTCTTGGGCATCAATGCATGTCATACTACGAACATTTTACAAATGATTATTAAAGATGAAAACTTTATTTCCTATAATTGCAAAACTAACTATTTGCATCCATTACCATCACATGACTACCACAGTGACATCTGATCTCATAGAAAGATGAATTTTGTTATTCTAATCCACAATCAGCAACATAAATTTGATTTCCAAAAGACAAACATGTTTTTCTATAATCTGGCTTAGGAGGTCTGGAAGAAAGTATTTCAAGTGTTTGTCCAGGATCTATTATGTCCCATAAGCCGTGATGTCTTAGTTATGATGAGTCAGTGTTTTGTGGGAGAGCTTACTCTGTCTGTAGCCGGCTGCCTCGGTAAGAAATTGCAGAGCGTGTGAATTTGCTCTGAAATGCTTAGCAGTGACTCATGAGCTGTGCATCTTGTGGATGTAAGCAGTTGAGCTGATGCTGGAAACTTCACAGTGGCATACAGATGTTTGAGATCCACCAACCTACCTTCTTTGAAGAAATACTTGTACAGGTGTACATGCATACTGTATTATTGGAGAGAAAGTGTACTCATGTGAGTATAAACTTGCTCAGAAACAAGTCTGAAGTGGTGACTAGTGGTTCTTGGTTGATCTTCTTACCAGGTCTCATCCATAGCATAGCACACAGAAGCTTTTACATATACAATTGACCATATGCATGGAGCATTCTTTAGAACTTCCGCATAATGATAAGCCAGCTCGTAAACTTCCGCTGAAGCTCATTTTGTGTGTTATATATAGGTGGACTCTCTGGAGACTCCTCCACTGCCTCGTTCTTATCAGAAACGGAGATAAAAAAAATAATAATTGCAACATAACGTAAATAATGATAGTGGCATGAACATTCAGTTTCATATTATTTAACAACATATAATTTAAATGCATTAAATTAAATAAATTGGCAGTGTTGCCAAGTCCGCAGTTTTCCCGCGGAACTGGGCTACTTTAACACTGTTGCCGCGGGTGGTTTTTCATGTCTGCGGGTTGAAATGACCCCAATAATGTTATCTTTATTCCCTGGAATGTGAACTGTACTGGGGAACCCCTCCAAAAATTTTTGTATTTTTGGGCTAGTTTTGAGTAGCAGTTGGGTGGGATTTGTTGTGAAAACCTGGCAACCCTGTAGGAGAGTACCTGCATAGTTGAACATTTAAATGCTGACAGCTAAACACCATCGTAACATGTTTAGGCTAAGAGCGATACTTCTCTTCAAGGACATCTTAATTGAATTCTTGATAATCAGTAATTTGCCTTCAAAACCTTGTAATATTTTAAAGCCTTTATTATTTTTCAACTCTACAGCTGTGCAATAAAATTCACTTCAAAATTTCACTTTTAATTAATTTTAATTCATTTTTATTCATTTTAATTCATTCTTTTTACGGAAAACATTTTTTTTTTTTTATAAGATAAAAATGACATGAAATTACCGATATAACCAGAAGATGGTAGCAGAGGATCAATCATTGGCTGCAGCTGCTATTTCAACTCCCTAGATTTTTCAAGACGTCTTGCTTTTTGATTTATTATAAAAATACAAGTATAATAAATTGTAGTACTTTTACCACACTGAAGTATATAGAATAGCAAGTGCAGAAAGTTAATAAATAAATTAATAAAAAAATAAGCTCAGACACAAACAGCTTATGAGGGTGAATTATATAAATACAATTATATAAATACAATATTAATAGTATAATAAATAAATAATGCACTCAACATGAATTGATATATATCCCTCTTTTGCCCATTTTTGTCTGCCATGCTGCATCTGCCATTTACCGCTGTCCCCTGACAGCCACTCTGCTCACCCTCAGCCCACCGTCTGTGCGGTGGGCTCGCTACGGGTCTGCCAGTCTCCATCGGCGTCATGGCTGGAGGATCCCTTGTCTCCACCGTCCCCCATCGGCCCACCAGCTCCACTGGGCTCCCTCGTCCTTCCGGCTCTGCCTTGGTCTGTCCTCTGTCGCTCCGGATCTCCGCCTCTGTTGCCAGAGCCTTGGGCACCGCCTTGGCCCTCCGGATCCTCTCCGCCTCGGGCTCCACCTGCTCCGCGGTGGGCTTGTATTGTCCTGCCAGTATCCTTCCTTCATGTCTCTCTTCTGTTTACGGCGCGAGGTCGCGCCTTCCGGGAGGGGGGAGTTATGTAACACCCCTGTTGTTCTGTCAGTTTTGGTTTAGTCCTTGTATGCCCTTATTTGTTTTTTCCTGTCTATTAGCATCATTCCGATCACCTGTCTGTGTAATTAGCACTGTTTTATAAGTTTGTTTGAGTTCGATGTTCGGCTACAAGGTTACCAAGAGTGTGCGTGTGTTCCTGTCACCCCTGTCTGTTTATTACCCTGCCTGAGGATTGATTAAAGACTTTTGCATTTACTTCTACTTTGTATGGTGCATTCCTAACTCGCACCATGAAAAAAACAAACTTGTTACTGATGTAATTTTGATATTCTGAATTTAGTCTGAATCATTTAATGCATAGCTCTTTTTTTGACACCAGTTTGTCAGATGTTTCGTCCAGTTATTATTACTGTCAATCATGGCAATGACTCGCGCATATTTAGCTCATTTACTTAGACAAAGAAAACTTTTCTTCGGTTGTAAATGGATTATGTAGAGAAAACAAGCAAAGTACACTACTATTACAGCACAGTACAGTTGGAAATGACTTAGCTGGCTTGTCTAAAACAAGGAAGTAATCCATGCATATGGTCAATTTAAAGTAAAACAAGAAAGAACAAGAAGGTTAATGTCTAAACTGTGAGGAAATCATCTTTTCGACAGCATAAAGTACATGTTGGGTTGGTTAACTCAATTAGCTTAGACTGCAATGTACCTCCCTAATTACAGAGTTCCAAAACTACCCCTCATCATGGACAAATTCAGTGTTCTGCCATTCCACATTACATGGAAACAAGCGACACCTTCTTTATGGCCCTCAATTTACAATCAGTGCAATTCCAGAGATGGGCTACAGGTCATTTACTGTGGCTCTTAGAAATCAATGAACGGTTTTGCCACCGTCGAAGGAGAGAGCCGTGGAACGGCTGCTCTGTGAATGTCAATCTGGTCAGCGTTGCATGGCAGAGGATGAAAACAACTAGTGCACGAAAGCCTGTAAATCACATTGTTAAAACTTAATTAGCTTCAAATTAGACACAATATCATTAAGCCATTCATGAAAGGTTATTTAGCTGATGTGTGTTTAATAGTTTTTTGGCCAGTGGGTTGTCTGAGGAATGTTTACCACTTTGTTTTGTTGTTTATGTTTATTCCTTTATTCTAAAATTTGTGTCTATATACTAGTAATATATTACCAATAAAAATAATAAATACAGAAATAAGATACAGAAAAAAACAGTAATATTGTGAAATATTATTGCAACACTAGTTTTCTTAGATTTTTTGACTTGTTTCCAACCAAAATATCTAAAAATTCTTAAATCAAAAATATATATTTTTTTGACTAATAGAAATGATAGTCTTGTTTTCAGAAAAATAAATACTCAACATTAAGTGCGTAGTTGCTTGAAACAAGCTAAATAATCTGCCAATGGGGTAGGAAAAATAATCTAGTTTTCTGTTTGAAATAAGTTTTTTTTTTTTTTTTTTTTTTTTGCTTACCCCATTGGCAGATTATTTTGCTTGTTTGCAAAAAACTTGTTTTTCTGAAAACTAGAATTTTTTTTTTACTTGTTTAGAAAATCCTTTTGTATTTAAGAATTTTTAGATATTTTGACTGGAAACAAGACAAAAAAAAAAAACCTTTTTATCAATTTAACACATCCTTGCTGAATAAACGTATCTCAAAGAGAGAAGGAAAGAAAACATTTACTAAAACCAAACTTTGAACGAGGAGTTTATTGTTATATATTATAAGTAAATGCTGTTCTTTGTAATTCATCAAAGAACCCTGAAAAAAGTATTACAGGTTCCAAAAACATATTAAACAGCACAACTTTCCAATTTTGATAATAAATCAGCGTATTAGAATGATTTCTGAAAGATTATGTGATTATGACTGATGAAAACTCAGCTTTATATCACAGAAATAAATTATATTTTGAAGTATATACAAATAGAAAACTGTTGTTTAAAAATTGCAATAATATTACCTTTTTCTGTATTTTTGATTAAATAAATGGAATGAGCATAAGACAAAAAAAAAAAAAAAAAAAACACACACAGAAATTCCCAAACTTTTGAATGGCAGTGTATGTTTTAAACTGACAACCGTAATAATTATGTTGACAATTATTAATTATTTAACCTTAGTAGTCTAGTTTTAGAGATCTGCAGTAGTAACTGAGAAAGGCTGTAGGTTAGAGTGGCTCATAAAACCATTTTCACATTTCTGGATTTAGAACATGATAAAAAAAATTTAGTTATAAATAAAGGTTTAGCAGGTGCCATATTTACTGTCATTCCCTCAGCAGCTGTATTTAAATCTGTATGCAATGGCGGTATTTATACGACGCAGTTAATTCTTGTCAACACCACTAAACATTTTAATGTCACAATTAGCATACTGCATTTCTCACAGAGAATTACAGACTACTGACTGATTTAGGAAGCAAGCTAGCTAGCTAACAGAACAATTACATCCTCATAATTGAAGTGCTTGTAATCTGAAACCGTAAAACATTAAAAGGCAAACACCCTGCAGTCTCATGGAGTTTATTCAACGGTCAACGGAAGACCATGAGTACACATCATGGAACAGTGAATGAAAACATGATAAATTAGTAATTCACTTTAAAAGATTTTCAAAAACCATGTACTGAGGAAATTTTTAATATCCTTTTTAATTATCCTTTTAATACCCTTTTATTTTTTAATATCCTTTATATTATATATATATATATATATATATATATATAT
>NC_133381.1:11823258-11864246 GCF_049309525.1 Garra rufa
CTCGGGCTCACGAGGAAAGTGGTCGCTCAGTCTGGGGAAACCAGCAAAGAGGGACCAGAAGAACTCCGCCTGGAAACTGCCAGGACGTGAGTGTGATGACATCTCTGCCTGGGACGCACCCAGCGAAGAGGAAGAGAGATGAGAACCTCGGCCCTCAGGCACACGAGGAAATAGTCCAAAACTCCGTCTGGGGAACAGCCAGCATAGGAGGGACTGGATTGGCTCCGCCTGGAAAACTGCCAGGACGCAAGCAGTATTACATCTCTGCCTGGGAAACTCCCAGCGAAGAGGGATCTGATCCGCCTCGGCCCTCGGGCACACGAGGAAAGGAGTCCACCTCTGTCTGGGGACCAGCCAGACGTAGAGGGACAAGAGGTGTCTGGGGGTACCGGAACACCAGGTTGCTTCGCCTGGGAAACTGCCAGGACGCAAGCGGTATTACATCTCTGCCTGGGACGCACCCAGCGAAGAGGGATAAACCTCGGCCCTCGGGCTCACGAGATTTTGGTCATACACCCCAGTCTGGTCACCAGCCAGATAGGGGGTTCTCCTCGGCCCTCGAGCACACGAGGAGAAAGGATGGTCCTTTGTCGGGGCTTACCCGGATCAAGAGGGACCCAAGTGGTGCCTGGAAACTTCTGGCCAGAGCACAGGAATGGCTCCGCCTGGAAAACTGCCAGGACGCGAGTAGAATTACATCTCTGCCTGGGACGTGCCCAGCGAAGAGGGAATGCAAGAACACCTCGGCCCTCGGGCACACGAGGTGGAGGCCTCTGTCTGGTGACCAACCAGACCGAGAGGAAGGAGTCGTCCCCGGCCCTCGGGCACACGAGGAGACAATAGTCCTTTGTCGGGGCGCACCCGGACAAGAGGGACACAAGTAGTGCCTGGAAACTTGTGGCCAGGGCACTGGCATGGGCTCCGCCTGGGAAACTGCCAGGACGCGAGCGAGATTACATCTCTGCCTGGGGGGTACCCAGCGAAGAGGGAACTTCTACCTCGGCCCTCAGGCTCACGAGGTATAACTCTTGTCAGCTCAGGACAGAGGAGCCTGGAGTGGCTCGTAGGTCTAGCTCGTAGAACCTAACGAAGGTCAAAGGTGTAGACCAACCCGCCGCACTGCAGATGTCCTGGATAGGGACACCTGCCATCAGAGCTTTCGAGGCCGCCATGCCTCGGGTAGAGTGAGCCTTGACGCCCATCGGTGATGGGAGGCCAGAGGACTCATAAGCTGTAGTTATGGCATCTACGATCCATCTACTGATAGTGGGTTTAGTTGCAGGGAGCCCCCTCTTAGGGGGACCGTAGCAGACCAATAGTTGCTCTGATTTCCGCCACAGGGCAGCTCTGTGGACGTATGTGTCCAATGCTCGCACTGGACACATACAATTATACTTCCGATGGTCGCTCTCCACGAATGGAGGAGGGTAAAAGGCCTGCAGGGTGACTGGCTGTGGTACTGCTGTCGGTACCTTCGGTACGTACCCGGGTCTAGGGTAGAGGAATGCTTTGGCCAAACCGGGCGCAAAGTCAATGTATGAAGGGGCCACTGAAAGGGCCTGAAGGTCTCCTACTCTCCTCAGAGAAGTAAGAGCCAACAGCAGCGCCGTCTTAATAGTAAGGAAGCGGTCTGAAATCTCCTCTAAGGGCTCGAATGGAGGCCTACAGAGGGCTTCAAGCACCACAGCGAGATCCCACGTGGGGATTCTGGGGTTCACCCGAGGCCTCAACCTGAGTGCACCGCGAAGGAACCGTATGACCAGGGGGTTCTTACCCAAAGACAGGCCACCGAGAGGGGCGTGGAAGGCCGATAAAGCCGCCACGTAAACCTTCAGGGTGGAGTGGGCTATCCCGGTGGAGAAGCGAGACTGCAGGAACTCCAGCACTGTACCAACTGGGCAGTGGACTGGGTCAGCGTGTCGCTCTCTACACCATGAAGTAAAGAGTTTCCACTTCAGGTCATAAAGTTTCCTTGTAGAGGGAGCTCTAGAGTGAAGGATGGTCTCCGCAACCTCAGTTGAGAGACCCTCACTTATGAGATGCGCCCCCTCAGGGGCCACACCCATAGTTTCCACTTCTCTGGGTGGGGGTGGCAAATTGCGCCCCCAGCCTGAGAAAGAAGGTCCCTCCTGAACGGAATCTCCCAAGGAGAGCCGTCTAGGAGGGCTATGATGTCCGAGAACCATACTCGGGTCGGCCAGTATGGGGCTACTAATAGTAGACTGACTCCGTACCGGCGTACTCTTTCTAGAACTCCCGGGAGCAGAGCGAACGGGGGAAAGGCGTACAGACGGAGCCTCGGCCACGTCTGTACCATGGCGTCCAGCCCAAGTGGAGCTGGAGGCACTAGAGAGTACCAGAGGGGACACTGCGAAGTCTCTTGAGTCGCAAAGAGGTCCACCTGAGCCTGGCCAAACACTCTCCATATCTGCTTCACCACCTGCGGGTGAAGCATCCATTCCCCGGGCTTTACTTGTCCCTGCCTCGACAGGACGTCTGCCCCCACGTTGAGATGTCCAGGAATGTGAACTGCACTCAGAGAGAGGAGTTTCTCCTGGGACCACAGAAGGATATGGGACGCCAGCTTGCATAAGGGGCGTGACCGCACACCTCCTTGGTGGTTGATATAATAAACCACCGCTGTGTTGTCGGTGCGGACCAACACATGGCGGTTTCTCAGGTCTGGGAGGAAGTGCCTCAAAGCCTTGAAGACCGCCAGCATCTCCAGGCAATTTATGTGCCATGAGAGGTGCTGACTGGTCCACAGGCCGGAGGCCGAGCGGCCACTCATGACCGCTCCCCACCCGGAGAGGGATGCATCCGTCGCTAGCGTGACGCGGCGACACGGTGCTCCCAGAACCGGGCCCTGAGACAGAAACCAAGGTTTCTTCCACATGTTCAAGGCACGAAGGCATCGCCGCGTGACCTTGATCTTGCGGAAAGGATTTCCCCTCGGGGAAAAACCCTTGGTCTTGAGCCACCACTGTAGCGGCCTCATGTGCAGCAGGCCAAAAGGTATTACGTTGGCTGCTGCTGCCATAAGACCTAACAGTACTTGAAACTGTTTGACAGTGGGTGACAGGCCTAGCTTGACCGCATTTACTGCAGTAAGGATCGACTCGATCCGAGCAGGAGACATACGTGCCTGCATCGTGGTCGAATCCCATACGACACCTAGATAAGTGGTTCTCTGTAAAGGAGACAGCACACTTTTCTTGGTGTTGAGTCTCAACCCCAAAGCTTCCATGTGAGCGAGAACAGCATCTCGATGCTGGACTGCTAACTGTTCTGAGCTGGCTAGGATCAGCCAGTCGTCTATGTAGTTGAGTATACGGATGCCCTGGAGTCGCAGAGGAGCCAGAGCAGCATCCATACACTTTGTGAACGTTCGGGGTGAGAGTGCTAGGCCGAAAGGAAGAACTCTGTATTGGTAAGCTTTGCCCCTGAAAGCGAACCTGAGAAACTTCCTGTGCTGAGGAAGGATGGAGACGTGAAAGTACGCATCTTTGAGATCTATCGTGACAAACCAGTCCTCGGACCTGATTTGAGACACGACCTGTTTGACAGTTAACATACTGAACTTCAGTTTTCTGACTGAGCGGTTCAGCTGTCTGAGATCTAAGATGGGCCGCAGCCCTCCATCCTTCTTGGGAACAATGAAGTACCGGCTGTAGAACCCGGATTCTCTGAACTGAGGAGGGACCACCTCGATGGCCTCCTTCCTCAGAAGAGAATCTACTTCTTGTTCCATTACCAGAACCTGCTCGGGGCCTACCGTAGTAGGAAATACCCCGTTGAAGGGCGGCGCCGGGGCGCCGAACTGAATTTGATACCCTCTTTCTACAGTACGCAGGACCCATGGAGACACATTCGGCAGCAGTTTCCACGCTGCCAGAAAGTGTACTAAGGGAACCAGCCTCTCGAGGCTGGTTTCTGGTAAATTTTGAGGAATTAATTCGGTGGCCTGTAACAGCTGACTGGCAGGCGACACCTGAATTAACTGCTCTGAGGACCCCCGTGGGGGTGACAAACTTACTGGGTCCGCTACGTTGCCGGGCGGGACCACCAGCAGAGGTCTGTGCGAGACTGTCGCGCCCTGAAACACTGGCAGGGTTAGCTGACTGGTCTCCTGAGGGCCCCGAGGAGAAATGGGCACCATATGATGTGGTGGACCCCATTTTCCCCCGAGAGGGGCTGCCCTCAACGGCCCTGAGCCACAACAGTCAGGGCCGCTTAGCCGAGGACCTCTTCGACTGAAGCACGACCCTCAGGTCGGGCCTAGTCTTGGAGGCCCCCGACTTGGAGCGCTGCTTACCCCGTCCCCTTGGTCTGGGAGGGGTGCGGGTAGCAACGCTCGCTTTCTGCGCCTCGCGGCGTGAGGAGCTGGTACGCGGCTGGGGCTGCTCCCGTCCAGCAGCCCCAGAGGAAAAGACACGGCGAGGGAGGTACTGCTGAAAAGCTGCAGTTTGTCTGCGAGCCTCCTGGTACCTGCTGACGACCGCATCGACTGAGTCGCCAAACAGGCCAGGAGGCTGAATTGGGGCGTCCAGCAGGAGGGCCCTGTCCTTCTCCTTCATGTCGGACAGGGACAACCAGAGGTGCCTCTCCGCGACCACAAGGGCTGCCATAGACCGCCCAATAGCACGGGCGGTCTCCTTAGTGGCGCGGAGAGCGAGATCTGCTGTACGCCGCAATTCTGACACATTCACCTCCCTGCCGTCGTCTAAATCCTTGAGCAGGTCGGCCTGGTATGCCTGCAACACAGACATAGTGTGCAGACATGACCCAGCCTGACCCGCTGCCGCGTACCCCTTGCCCAACAAGCTAGATGTTAGTTTAAGAGGCTTGGTGGGCAAGGTCGGAGCCTTCAAAGATGATGCCGCTGCAGGAGACAGATAGCTCGCGAGCGTCTGTTCAACTGCTGGCATCATCTTGTACCCGTGCTCCTCGACCCCTCCCACGTTACCGTAGTAACCGGAGGAGGGGGTGAAAACACGGGCCGAGAATGGTTTCTCCCATGATCTCGACAGCTCACTGTGGAGATCAGGGAAAAACGGAAGGCTCCGCCCTGGAGGTGGCTTGCGTGTCCGCAGAAAGCGTTCATCTAACTTGCTTTCTGGCGGCTCATGGGTTTGCTCGGCGGGCCAGCTGATGTTGAGTCTGGCTACCGCACGAGTTACCACCTCCAGGAGCTCCTCAAATTGTGGGGATTTCGTAGGCGGTTGAGGAAGATCAACACTCTCTACATCAACCTCCTCGGAGGAAGATAAGAGGAGTGTTGAGACCTCCTCCCGGGGGGAAGAAACCGCAGTGCGGGCTTCCGCATCCAGGAGGAGATCAACCGATCTGCTGGGTGAGGAAGGAGATAGGGGATCACCCGTCTTTATACCCTCCAACAGATCGAGCTGCGAACCCCACGAGTGCAGCTGCCGCTCCGCCTCGGCGGAAGCGGGGCCAGACCCGCGAGGAACGCTGGTGAAGGCTCCCTCCTCGAAGAGAGCCCTCCGGGAACGAAGCACCCGCAGTGGAAGACGTTCACACTGCGGACAGCCAACCCCCTCAAGGGCTGACTGAGCATGCTCCGCTCCCAAGCAGAACACACACATCCTGTGTGTGTCCCCACCAACGATGAATCGCTGGCAAGGAGGAACACACATTCTGTGTGGCTGCTGAACCGCCTTAGAAATATCTAATTTCTTTCCCCTTTTGGCAGACATTGCTCAAACAAAAGCTGTGCAAACTGGCACAAAAAACAGCAATGAAAAACCAGACAGACAGACCAACATAGAGCGCTTCGCTGAATGACAAAAGCTGAAGCCGGTTTGAAACGCACGTGCTTATATACTTCCTGGTCGCTGACGTCACCGCGCCGGTGACGTCACTCCCGTCGTTCTATTGGCTACAGACTGATTCAGAGGCGGGTTCGCCAATGGCATTCCCCAGAGCGTTGATGACGCAGTGTGGAGTTCCCGAAAGGGAACTTTGTTAGTCTTCGGAACACAATTTAAGATATTTTTTATGCATTCTGACAGCTTTCTGACCCTCCCATAGACAGCAATGTAATTAACATGATCAACGTCCAGAAACGTAACAAGGAAATCAATAAAATAATCCGTGTGACATCAGGGGTTCAACCGTAATTTTATGAAGCTACGAGAATACTTTTTGTATGCAAAGAAAACAAAAATAACAACTTTATTCAGCAATTCGTCTCCTCAGCTTCACCCTAGAACCATATTAGAGCATATCCACTGAACGCAAACAGCGTACGCTGTTCTATGTCAGCTGCATCACGCGGATGTGCTGTTTATGCTGTTTATGCTTTGATTTGGATGAAAGCAGTGTATTTGTGTGACGCAGCTGACACAGAACAGCGTGCGCTGTTTGCGTTCAGTGGATACACTGGAGACGAATTGTTGAATAAAGTTGTTGTTTTTGTTTTCTTTGTGTACAAAATGTATTGTATGTATGTATGTATATTATATTGTAATGTAAATAACATACATTTTTTATATAGACATCTACTGTATGTATTATACAAATGACATATAATTACATACATTGATATATACACAAAGTAAATATATTGTCACATTTTTTCCTATATATATATAGCAGCAATTTCTTGTATTATTCAATGTATTAACATAATATTTGCGTGTATATTTTCAATATACATTAAATAATTTATATATATTATTCACTTGAATATTAGGAAATATAGTTTCTTTGCATGACATGCATTGCTATGGAAGTCCATTTCCGCCAGTGAAAAAAAAAAAAAAAAAAGTATTTACAAATTTATCTTACAATTATGACTTTTTTCTTGCAATTGCAAGTTTACGTCTCACAGTTCTGACTTTTTTCTCAGAATTGTGAGATATAAACTTGCAATTATGAAATATTTAATATGAATATAAGTCAGAATTGCATGATATACTTGCAATTGTGAGTTATAAAATCAGAATTGTGAGTTGTAAACTTGCATTTCTGAGAAATAAAGTCTGAAATGCATTTATAAACTCGCAGTTGCGAGTTATAAAGTCCGAATTGCGAGATATAAACTTACAATTCTGACTTTTTTTTTTTTTAGAATTGTGAGTTAATATCTTGCAATTGTGACTTTTTTACTTAATAACACGCAATTGCGACTTAAGTCAGAATTGTGAGATATAAACTCTGTTCTAAGAACATATAAGTCTTTTTCACCCTCAAAATTGGGAACACAAAACTCGCAATTCTGAGTTCATGTCTTATAATTCTGAGAAAAAAAAGGAAAAAGTCGATAAAAATGATAGGCTCGCAAATGAGAAATATAAACTCGCAATTCTGAGAAATTAAGTCAGAATTGTATGAAATTATCTTGCAATTGTGAGTTTTTTTTTTTTTTTTTTTCAGAATTGTGAGTTTATATCTCGCAATTTTGACTTAATTCTAAGAACATATCAGTCTTTTTTCCCTTCAAAACTCTGGGTTTATATCTCAAAATTCTGAGAAAAAATTCTGAATTGCAAGAAAAAAAGTACAATTCAGAATAAGTGATACAAAACTCACAATTGTAAGAAAAAAAGTCAGAATTGTAAGTTTATATCATGACATTCTGACTTCATTTCTCAGAATAGTGAGTTTATATCTCTGAATTCTGACAAAAAAGTCAGTATTTCTTGTTTGTATTATGCAATTCTCATGCAAGTTAGAATTGTGTGATAAAAAGTCACAATAACCGTTTTTTTATTCAGTGGTGGAAACTGGCTTTCATAGATTGCAGACCTACTTTTCTATTTGATAAGTGATGTGAACTATAATATTAATAGTTGTAGAAATGGGTCATCATAACATTATTTTGTGCACTGACCTTTTGACATCTAATACACGTCTAACGTGTCCTAAATGCAAATGACAAATTTCAGAACTAGACGGGGAGGGCCTAGTTAAACTTTGCCTTCATGATTTGATTTGGTCTCACAGAATGTATTCTCTCAGATTACGATCTATCAACTGCTGCATTTCATGTGAGGCTTAAACCTTAATACTCTTTATTTTAATCTCTTTAGAAAGACACCTAATACGCGGTAACGAGGGCGATAATGACTCTACATAAAAAGATATCAGTCAAAAATAATCTCCTAAAAGGTTTTTATTTTCTTTTTTTCAGGCTCAACAGCACAGAATTTAGAAGTGGTTTATGCCAAAATGAGTGATGGTTGTTTCTAGGAAAATATGTCACAGATGGTTTATGGTTCATATCTTTTACAAGCCGCACTTTCAGAGACATCTTCATCATTGTATATGCCTCTATACAGTATAATTAAGCCTAAAAAAGTCATTTGAACTTATTTGATTGCAATTTGAGTACTTTTGCAATTGAAGAGTCATTTCTTCTCGGCTCAGGTTGTAAAAGGCACCAGGCATAAATCAGTGCACCATTTTCTGCTCGAGCGTCTTCAATATGGTCTCCTTGGTGACCAGTTTATAGTAGCACAAATAATCCCCTCTGAATAGTGTAATGAGATGTATACTGACGGGAGCTTTCTCTCTCTCTGGTGCCTTGAACGTGGGGACCAGCATCCCTTTCACTTATCCTTAACGACAAAATCCTTTCCTTCTCTTTATTGCTGTTTAACAAATTCGTGGAGCTTTTCAAGGTCTGTAGATTAGATACAGAAGGGTATTTTTCCAGTCTTTTGGCCCCTGTGAAAGCAAACATCACAGCTCAGCAGGGTGGTTCTAATGAAGATGGTGTTGAACACAAAAAGCCGTAATAGTCTTAGCTGTAGGCTTGCACTACAACTGAGGTTCATTGTTGGTTTCAGCGTTTGTAATTGCTTTTTTTATTTTTAATCTACACAAGCAACCACTCTCACATACAAACATTAGCGCTGTTACAAAACCAAGCGAACTGTCTACCTAAGTAACACTTTAAGCTGCCCTTCACATGCTTCTGATGTGAAGGTCATTCCAAACAGCAAAATATATCGCAGCATAAGATGCATAATTCGAGATGAAATCTATGGCGCGATCACACTTTATCTTTTGCAGATCCCAGAATGCACCGTTTATGCATGTACTTATAGTTTATGCATATAATACAATACAATACAAGTTTATTGTCATATCTTAGATATTTTTACAGACACACACACACATTTACAGGAAAAGTAAAGTAATATAAATTTCAATTGTATACATTTATACATATATACACATTTAAAATCAAGATAAATATGTGTACAAAGAGACTAAATGTGACCCTGGATCACAAAACCAGTCGTAAGTAGCACAGGTGCATTTGTAGCGATAGCAGACAATACATTGTATGGGTCAAAATTATTCCAAAATTCATTAGGATATTAAGTAAAGATCATATTCCATGTATATTTTTTGTAAATTTTCTACCATAAATATGTCAAAACTAACTTTTTGATTAGTAATATGCAATGTTAGGGTGATTTTCTGATTTTGACTTTGTTTTTTCCAGATTCCAGATTTTCAAAACTTTGTATCTCCCAAATATTGTCCTATCCTAACAAACCATACATCATTTGAAAACTAATTTATTCAGCTTTCAGATGATGTATATATATCTCAGTTTAAAAAAGCTGACCCTTATGAGTGGTTTTGTGGTCCAGGGTCACAAATTATTAATCTCACTTTTGAATGTTTAATGTAGTACTGAAAATGATTAAAAATATGTATATTAAATTGCAAAAATTAGTTTAGAAAGAAATAGTAGAAAGAAATAGTAAATTACTAATAATCTCAACTTTGAATGTTAACAATATTGTTTAATGTGTGTTTAATGAGAGTTTATCAATTAATATACAGTTGAAGTCAAAAGTTTACATACACCTTGCAGTATCTGCAAAATGTTGACCAAAATAAGTGGGATCATACAAAATGCATGTTATTTTTTATTTTTTTAATTACTGACCTGAAGAAGATATTTCACATAAAAGACATTTCCACGTAGTCCACAAGAGAAAATAATAGCTGAATTTATAAAAATGACCCTGTTCAAAAGTTTACATACACTTGATTCTCAATACTGTTTTGTTGCCTGAATGATCCACAGCTTTTTTTTTTTTTTTTTTTTTTTTTTTTGTCATAGTTGTTCATGAGCCCCTTGTTTGTCCTGAACAGTTAAACTGCCTACTGTTCTTTAGAAAAATCCTTTAGGTCCCACAAGTTCTTTGTTTTATTTTTTTTTCAGCATTTTTGTGTATTTGAATCCTTTCCAACAATGTCAGTATGATTTTGAGATCCATCTTTTCACACTAAGGACATCTGAGGGGCTCATATGCAGCTATTACAGAAGGTTTGAATGCTCACTAATGCTTCAGAAGGACAACGAGGGGTGTAAACTTTTGAACGGAATGAATATGTTCATTTTTCTTATTTGGCTTATACAGGTGCTGGTCATATAATTAGAATATCTTCAAAAAGTTGATTTATTTCACTAATTCCATTCAAGAAGTGAAACTTGTATAATGTATACATTCATTCCACACAGACTGATATATTTCAAGTGTTTATTTCTTTTTTAATTTTGATGATTATAACTGACAACTAAGGAAAACCCCAATGCAGTATCTCAGAAAATTAGAATATTGTGAAAAGGTTCAGTATTGAAGACACCTGGTGCCACACTCTAATCAGCTAATTAACTCAAAACACCCGCAAAGGCCTTTAAATGGTCTCTCAGTCTAGTTCTGTAGGCTACACAATCATGGGGAAGACTGCTGATTTGACAGTTGTCCAAAAGACGACCATTGACACCTTGCACAAGGAGGGAAAGACACAAAAGTTCATTGCAAAAGAGGCTGACTGTTCACAGAGCTCTGTGTCCAAGCACATTGACAGAGAGGCGAAGGGGAGGAAAAGATGTGGTAGAAAAAAGTGTACAAGCAATAGGGATAACCGCACCCTGGAGAGAATTGTGAAACAAAACCTATTCAAAAATGTGGGGGAGATTCACAAAGAGTGGACTGCAGCTGGAGTCAGTGCTTCAAGAACCACTACGCACAGACGTATGCTAGACATGGGTTTCAGCTGTCGCATTCCTTGTGTCAAGCCACTCTTGAACAACAGACAGCGTCAGAAGTGTCTCGCCTGGGCTAAAGACAAAAAGGACTGGACTGCTGCTGAGTGGTCCAAAGTTATGTTCTCTGATGAAAGTAAATTTTGCATTTCCTTTGGAAATCAGGGTCCCAGAGTCTGGAGGAAGAGAGGAGAGGCACAGAATCCACGTTGCTTGAGGTCCAGTGTAAAGTTTCCACAGTCAGTGATGGTTTGGGGTGCCATGTCATCTGCTGGTATTGGTCCACTGTGTTTTCTGAGGTCTAAGGTCAACGCAGCTGTATACCAGGATGTTTTAGAGCACTTCAGGCTTCCTGCTGCTGACCAACTTTATGGAGATGAAGATTTCATTTTCCAACAGGACTTGACACCTGCACACAGTGCCAAAGCTACCAGTACTTGGTTTAAGGACCATGGTATCCCTGTTCTTAATTGGCCAGCAAACTCGCCTGACCTTAACTCCATAGAAAATGTATGGGGTATTGTGAAGAGGAAGATGCGATATGCCAGACCCAACAAAGCAGAAGAGCTGAAGGCCACTATCAGAGCAATCTGGGCTCTCATATCACCTGAGCAATGCCACAGACTGATCGACTCCATGCCACGCCGCATTGCTGCAGTAATTCAGGCAAAAGGAGCCCCAACTAAGTATTGAGTGCTGTACATGCTCATACTTTTCATGTTCATGCTTTTCAGTTGGCCAAGATTTCTAAAAATCCTTTCTTTGTAATGGTCTTAAGTAATATTCTAATTTTCTGAGATACTGAATTTGGGGTTTTCATTAGTTGTCAGTTACAATCATCAAAATGAAAAGAAATAAACACTTGAAATATATCAGTCTGTGTGGAATGAATGTATACATTATACAAGTTTCACTTCTTGAATGGAATTAGTGAAATAAATCAACTTTTTGAAGATATTCTAATTATATGACCAGCACCTGTATATCATATTTTTTATTTTATTTAGTACTGCCCTTCAGAAGCTACAGAATATACTTGCATGTTTCCCAGAAGACAAAATATATAATTAGCTAATTATATATAATTAGCTAACCACTTAATTGTTTGAATGACATCTGAACATCACTTAATATTTCCTATTTTCGTTCTGATGCAACCTTTAAGCAGTGCAACAGAGCTATTCCCTCTGCTATTTGCTGTCTTCCTCTCTCCTCTCTTTTCCTCTCATTCTTTACTCCCCTTTTCTTTTTTCCGCTGTTGGACAGAAGCAAGAAGTGCTTTTCATTTCCCACTGGCAGGTCCAGTGGTGCTGCCACTTTGCTCATCCTCCTGTGGCGCTTTTGACTCATCTTTCTGAATCCCCTCAGCAGAAGCCCAATGTTCTCGCTTCATCTCCATCCCGTCCACACTGACTGATCCAATCAATATTCCTCCACGAAAGGCTCAACTACCACACGCTCCAGCAGAACTGATTTTTCTTTCTCTTTCAACCTTGACAACCTCTAGTTTTGCCAGTACGGCTTTGAAGGATCCGCAGAGCGGGTTTGTAGTCATTTGAAAAATGTAATGCTACTCCTAAAGGAGATACTCTCTCTCGTTATTATGTGTGTGGTCAGATGTTTAACCGTGTTCACCATTGCAGTCCTACACTGTTTTTATAAATCGTTCGGGATAAAAGCATGTGCTGAATACCTTCAATTTTAATTAGATTTTTAAAATTTCTGCACAGAATCTGCAAAATGTTAATTATTTTACTAAAGTAAGAGGGATCATACAAAATGCATGGTATTTTTTTTTAAGTAATGACCCAAATTTGATTTACGTTTACATATAGCTCACAAGAGAAAACAATAGTTACATTTATAAAAATGACCCTGTTTAAAAGTTTACATACACTTGATTCTTAATACTATGTTGTTACCTGAACATCTGTGTGTTTTTTTTTGTTTAGTTATAGTTGTTCATGAGTTGTTCACCCCCGGCTTTAAATGCATTGTCTTTCCTTCTAAAGCATCAGTGAGCTTTTGAACCTTCTGTAAAAGTTGTAACTGAATCCCTCAGTTTTCCCCAGTGTGAAAATATGGATCTCAAAATCATACAGTCATTGTTAAAAAGGGTTCAAATACACAAAAATGCTAAAAAATAAAATAAAATCTAAGAACTTTTGAACAGGGTCATTTTTATAAATTCAACTATTATTTTCTTTTGTGGACTATATGTGACAGTCTTTTATGTGAAATATCTTACTCAGGTCAGTACTAAATAAAAAAAATAACATAATTTAACAATTACCATTTTGCAGATTCTGCAAGGTGTATGTAAACTTTTGACTTCAACTGTGTTTAAATTGATTAAACCTAATAAAATTAAGTTGTGACAAAATATTTAAGAATTGTGTTGCTTTAGTTAAATTTAATTTCCTAAATTTGACAATGTTTTCAGATGTTATACTTACTTTTATTTATTTTATAATTTTTTTTAGTTATATTTTTAATATAATATAATTTTTAAAATGTTCTTTGATCTTATTTATTTATTAGTTATATTTTTATTTATTTGGCTTGGTGAATACCTGAATTTTAAACACAGCTGAACCAACTTTAATACCTTAGGTAATATATCGGTTAGAAGAGGCAGTATATGTATGTTCCCATAGTCAGTTTTGGCCAGCAGCTCTACATAACCGGCAAATAGATTATTTTATTACCAGAAATGTTATAGAAACAGTGATAGTTCAATGCCAAATGAGAGTTGGCTGTTGATTAGGTTGGCATAAATTGAAATGTCAAATTCCCATCTTTACTTCAAAAAAGGTCATTAAATATAAACTCCTCCGAGAGAGACTTTCACAGGTTGTCTGAGGTTTAGTATCTCAAATCCTGATCACAAGCTTAACAGCATCTCCCCTGTTCTCACGGGTCTGCTTGATCAAAGATTACATAGATGAAGAAGAGAAATGCAATGGTTTCATTAAGCCCAGTGCAACGTTTGCTTTCCACAGGATAAACCAAAGACTTTTTGAACAGTTAAGCAAGAAAAACAATAACGATTCAGAACAGATTCAAAACATTTATTGCAGCAATCGCTCTCAAATCATACAATACTGTTCAAACTGTATAACGTTCAGTGAGATTATAAGGATTGCTGAAAGATAATCACAGAAACTCATCAACTCAAAATGCAATATTCATTTAAAGCGAGCACCCCCACAATCTCATAAAGGTATTATGTCAGATTCACAGCAGCACGAAGAGAGCAATATCACACGCAAATGAACATTGTAATGAGTTGAATTAAGGCCGAAATTGCATATGTTGTAATATACTTCAACTGTAATGTGTTGCATGTATTTATTTGACGTTTTCATGCATTTGACAGTTTTTTTTATCCAAAGTCCTTTCAGTAGCATAGCTGCATAGAGTGTTTGATAGAGGTCCTCATGTTTAAGTGGTTTTAAAATAGTTTTTTCCCATTGATGTAGACAGTATGCACATACAATGCATACCATACCATTTCTCCGACATTTTTATGTGTGACTAATGAATTGCACTCTTTACACGACAAAGGAGTACTTCTACTTACAGTATACAGTCAAGCCCGAAATTATTCACATTCCTGGCAAATTCTGACTTTAAAGTTACTTTTATTCAACCAGCAATTTTTTTTTGACCGGAAATCACAGGCTTCTCTCAAAAGATAATAAAACAAGTGGCATCATTGTGGAAAAAAAAATTACTTATCTTTTATTTACATTTGGACAAAAAGTGGCATGTCCAAAGTTATTCATACCCTTCTCAATAATCAATAGAAAAGCCTTTTATTGGCTATTACAGCAATCAAACGCTTCCTATAATTGCTGACCAGCTTTTTGCATGTCTCCACTGGTATTTTTGCCCATTTGTCTTTAGCAATGAGCTCCAACACTTTCAGGTTGGAGGGTCTCCTTGCCATCACCCTGATCTTTAGCTCCCTCCACAGATTCTCAACTGGATTAAAGTCAGGACTCTGGCTGGGCCACTGCAAAACGTTAATGTTTTGTCTGCTAACCATTTCTTCACCACTTTTGCTGTGTGTTTTGGGTTGTTGTCGTGCTGAAATGTCCACTGGTGCCCAAGGCCAAGTTTCTCTGCAGACTGCCTGATGTTGTTGTTGAGAATTTTGATGTATTGCTCCTTTTTCATGGTGCCGTTTACTGTGATTAGGTTCCCTGGTCCACCGCCTGAAAAACACCCCCAAAACATTAGGTTCCCACCACCATGTTTGTCAGTGGGGATTGTGTTCTTAGGGTTGAAGTCTTATTACGCCAAATGAAGGCTACATCATTGTGGCCAAACAATTAAATTTTTGTTTCATCTGACCATAAAACAGAAGACCGGAAGTCTTCTTCTTTGTCCAGATGAGCATTTGCAAATGCCAAGCGGGCTTTTGTGTGTCTTATCTGGAGAAGTGGTGTCCTCCTTGGTCTGCGTCCGTGGAACCCAGCGGTGTGCAGTGTCCGTTGGACTGTCTGCCTTGAGATGTTGCCACCAGCAGAGCCCAGATTCATCAGGATGGCGTTGGTGGTGATCCTTGGATTCTTTTTTTTTTACCTCTCTCACTATCCTCCTGGCCAGCACAGGTGTCACTTTTGGCTTCCGACCACGTCCTCTGACATTTTTCACAGTGCGGAACGTCTTGTATTTTTTAATAATACTTTGCACTGTAGTCACTGGAACTTCAAAACATTTAGATATGGTCTTATAGCCCTTTCCTGACTTGTGAGCAGCCACAATGCGCAGCCGCAGGTCTTCAGCGTGCTCCTTTGTCTTAGCCATGACTGTCCACAAACCAACAGCAGAGAGCTTCTGTTTTTCACCTGTTGAGTTGATTAAAACAGCTGTTCCCAATGAATCAGGGTAATTGGGATGCTTTAGAACAGCTTGGACTATTTGGAATGGTATAGAACTTTGGATTTTCCCATAGACTGTGACAGTTTGCAAAGGGTATGAATAATTTTGGACATGCCACTTTTTGTTCAAATGTAAAGAAAAGCTGAGAAATATTGTTTTCCACAATGATGCCTCTTGAACATTTGTCTTATTATCTTTTGGGAGAAGCCTGTGTCATTTCTGGCTTGACTGTATAACATAATTTATTATATATTTAATAATACACTTGTGATGAAATATGGCATTGTGTGTGCCTTTTTACTATTGTCACAATAGTTAATTGTATGATAGTTAAAATATCACCTTTAACCATAGTGGGAAAAGTCAGTATCCTAAAAAGTTGATTAATTATTCTTATTTCTAAAATATTTTGATGGTTTGTGTGTGCACACTATTTAAATGAACATTGTGACTGGCAACCACATGCTGCTGCTGTGTGAACATAGCCAGACGTCAATAAAAGAGATCAAGGTGAAAAACTCCAATGTACATTTCCCTTTTAAATATGATGCATAACTTATGTGTGTTTGTGTGTCTATTTTTACATATGCATATGATGACGCCTGCTTCCAGGCATGTCACAAACCTCATGAGACAGGCATATAAACATATCTTGTTTTGCATTGTAATCAGTGCCCCTATTTTTAGACCTGCAGCATTATACACCCACCTAGCATGTGACATACCTGTCAGATATTGATAGAATATTTAAAAAAGGAAGTATGCAGTGAATGTGATCTAAAAAAAACTCTTTCTCACATATGTGTAATTTTTTAGAGCAAAGGTTTTATGTCTTGATTTCCAGAGCTTTTGAACTGCCTATTTCCCTGAGAAGATCAATAGATGGCACTGTTTTCTTTTCCCAGCTGCCCCATTGGTGTCTGATGCAGTCTGTGTTGGGTTTTGTTGGATGATTAACGAAATCAAGCCGCCTCCCATTTAAAGATCCAGCACATTTGATGCCTTTCTCTTCCTGAAAGTACCTGGCAACAGCATTTACAGCTAGCATCTGAGATGCTAGATTTGGAGAGGTGAGCAGACTATTAATTCAAACTAAGACACAAAAATTGTTATGCATATTTTAGCAAATGTGCACCTATATTTAAATATTAACACACTGTTCTGTTCTTTCACCTGATTAAGGATACTGTGAACTACACATTCTTTTCAAGAATAGAAATCTTTGTTTTAATACAACAATTTTCCATAGTGACAAAGTACCCCATATGACTTCAGTACTGTATTCCAAGTCTTCTGAAGTCATATGATAGCTTTATGTGAGAACAGACTGAAATTGAAGCCATTTTCGCTGGTAATCTTCCCATCTGCCTGAGCTCACAACAGTTTCATGCTTGCTTTCAATTCCATAATGGTGCCTTGAAACATGTTCGCCTGGTTTGTTTTGTTCCTAAAAGAAAGGTGTCACATGAGTTCAAAGGAATATAGTATATATGAACCATTTGTAGTATTTTTTGTCTGAGAGCTTTACAGGGCACATATATCCTCCCTTATTGTTCCTTTAGAACAAAAATAACACCATACACTGAAACAAATAGTGTAGAAACAATTTTTACTCAGAAACTGCTTGTAAAATTTACAAAGAATCAGCACAAAACATGACATTTTAAAGTACAGTCTACATTTTTTTTTTTCGCAGTTGTAAATAAAACATACTATTTTACATTTAATTCAGTATGCTACTTTTTTCTAATAGTGATATTTACTAACAAATTTTATTTCTACCCCTTTTTTTTAACTCTAGAATGACTGAAATACAGTTGTGGTCAACTGCAGTATCTGCAAAATGTTAATTATTTTACCAAAACAAGAGGGATTATACAAAATGCATGTTATTTTTTATTAAGTACTGACCTGAATAAGATATTTCACATAAAATATGTTTACATATAGTCCACAAGAGAAAATAATAGTTGATACATTGTTGTTACCTGAATGACCCACAGCTGTGTTTTGCTTTGTGATAGTTGTTCATGAGTCCCTTGTTTGTCCTGAATAGTTCAACTGCCTGTTCTTCAGAAAACAAATTCCACAAATTCTTTGGTTTTTCAGCATTTATGTGTGTTGGAAACCTTTCCAACAATGACTGTATGATTTTGAGATCTATCTTTTCACACTCCAAAAGGAAGCACAATGCATTAAGAGCCAGGGGGTGTAACATTTGAACAGAATGAAGATGTGTAGGCTACATTTTTCTTATTTGGCCAAATTTTTTTTTTTTTTTTTCATTTAGTACTACCCTTCAGAAGCTACAAAAGATACTTACATGTTTCCCAGTAGACAAACAAAGTTCAATTTTCCCTGATCTTAAAATTCCAAAAGTTTTCACCCCCTGACTCTTAATGCATAGTTTTACCTTGTGGAGCATCAGTAAGCGTTCAAACCTTTTGTAATAGTTGTGTATGAGTCCCTCAGTTGTCCTCAGTGTAAAAAGATCTCAAAATCATATAGTCATTGTTGAAAAGGGTTTAAATACTACAAAAAAAATGCTGGAAAACCAAGAATTTGTGGGAGCTGAAGGATGTTTCTGAAGAACAGCAGGCAGTTTAACTGTTCAGGACAAACAAGGGACTCATGAACTACAAAAAAAAAATCAACTATTATATTCTCTTGTGGACTATATGTAAATGTTTTTTATGTTAAAATCTTATTCAGGTCAGTACTAAATAAAAAATACAATTCCTCTTATTTTGCTAAAATAATAAACATTTTGCAGATATTTTGAATGCGGCTGTAGTTATTGTCTTGTAAAATGTACTCCAGCAGTCTTTGTATTATTAACAACTTCGTCATTTTTAAAGTGTACACACCAACATAATGAATATAATGTTTATTTTTGGACGAGAGTCATATAGAGGAAAATAGTCATATAAATCTAAATTACGAGTGCAAGAGACCATTATAAGTGGGCAATAAAATGCTACATGGTTCTAGAATAGAGATCCTTTAAGTGCAGTAGAGCGGCGTCTTCATCGCAAGGCTGTATACAGACATGTTATTTATCCTGTAAATGTACGACATGCGTTTTGTGTGTAAGCATGACCCTTGGAGCAACAGAACCAGACCCTCATACAAATACACAACAGGCACCGGCAGTTCTGCTGATGCACAGCATAAAAGTGTCCTTGAATCGGATGCGCTGGTGTCACAGGGCCATGTTTGTTTGGGCTGGGGGATGCGTGTTGGAAGGGGGAGGTTGTAAGGTTGCGATCTGTGTAGATACACGGACACAGAAAGCGGTGATTCAGATGCACCAGCTGCTCGGCCCCGACTCACTCATCACAGAGAATGTGTCAGCAGTTGCGTGAGGTGTCAGCCACATGAAGAGGACTTGCGTCAGCAGTATTTCACTCCCGGAGCCAGCGATGGCCCCGCACATTATGTCACGTTATGCTTTTAGATTGCATTATAAATAAGTTTACGATCGCGCATTTAAGCATTTATTGTTCTTATCATCGAATATGGGTGAACCGTAAAACAGCATAATGTGGGAAATAATTTGGTGGGGTGTTTCGGTCATATGTTGGTGATAAACCTCATGTAAATAAGCAACCTGGTCCATTTTTCTTGAGCTGCGTAACTACACAACAGCTATAATTGGGTTTGAGAAGAACACGCACGGTTCTTCGCTCTTGCACAGGCTGCATCATGCAATACTGATTTTATTGGACTATCGGGTAGAATAATTATTTATCACTTGAACTGGAACTTCTCCACCCCGGTCTTTAAATTGGCTGATTAAATGTGACCACCGGGAGTCATTTCTGAAGGATCGTTACAGTGCAGATATGATTTAAATGCATGAAATATGTCAGCATGAATGCATCCATCAAATGGCACCCTAGGAGTTATTATCAATACATCACCCAAAAGCCTTTTACATCCCAATCAGCTATGAAATCTCTCTTGTGAGCTTTTTCCACATGGCTATGAGTGTGTCTACATGCATATATGCATTGATACTTGCCCTGACCAAGTGTATATTGAAAGCATTTAAAGGCAGGGGGTGGTAGAAATCATCAGCATTGTGTTACTGCTCAAAGCACCCTTTCACGATATCTCAAGTGTGTTTTTCCCATACAGCTGCCCTTCAATAAAATACACACACTGAATGTGAATTTTTATGTTAGGACTGAAAAGACCCAGTGTAGATACATTAATGCAAAGACATTTTATTTCCAAGAACCAAGAGTCATTTTATGTAGTGAATGAATTAAGTAATTTGAATTGAAAAACATAAACCATTTACATTTCATCAAATGAAAAAGTAATTTTTTCACACAAAATTCTTTTATGTTAATACGTTTATGTCTCGAGTTTACATCTTGCAATTCTGACTTTTTTCTTTGAATTTTAAGATACGAACTGGCATTTGTGAATTATTTATTGGGGCAGCCGTGGCCTAATAGAGAGAGTCGGTTAGAGAGTCGGACTTGTAACCCAAAGGTTGCAGGTTCGAGTCTCAGGTCCGGCAGGGATTGTCGGTGGGGTGAGTGAATGCACAGCACTCTCTCCACCCTCAATACTATGACTGAGGTGAGTCCCTTGAGCAAGGCACCGATCCCCCAACTGCTCCCCGGGCACCGCAGCAATGGCTGCCCACTGCTCCGGGTGTGTGTTCACGGTGTGTGTGTGTGTGTGTGTGTGTGTGTGTGCACTTGGATGGGGTAAATGCAGAGCACAAATTCCTAGTATGGGTCACCATACTTGACCTCACTTCACCTCCTTTCCTTTCATTTAGTCAGAATTGCATGATATAAACTCGCAGTTTTGATTTATCAAGTCAGAATTGCAAGATATAAACAGTTCACAAATCCAAAAAATAAGGTCACAAATAATCTCACAATTCATCTTATATCTCACAATTCTGACTTAACTCGCAATTGCATGTTATAAAGTCAGAATTACAAGATATAAACATGCAATTCTGACTTTTTTTGTGAGTTAAGTCAGAATTGTGAGAAATAAACTCGCAATTATAAGAACATATCAGTCTTGTTTTTTCCCATCAAAATTGGACTTTATAACTCGCAATTGCGAGTTTATATCTCACAATTCAGAGGAAAAAAAGTTAGAATTGCAAGATACAAACTTGCACTTGCGAGAAAAATATCTGAATTATTTTGCAATTCTGACTTTTTTCTATATAGCTATATCACGCAATTCTAAGAAAGTCAGAAATGTGAGTTTATATCTTGCAAATCTGACTTTAAAACTTGCAATTACGAGTTTATATCTTGCAAATCTGACTTTAAAACTTGCAATTACGAGTTTATATCTCTTAATTCTGTGAAAAAAGTAAAAAAAAAAGAAAAAAAAAAGAATAAGTAAATAAAAAGTATCAATAACCTTTTTTTCTCACAATTCCAAGAATTCCAAGTCAAAATTGTGAGATCTAAACAGGATAAAAAAGTTAAAAGGTCCCAATTACCTTTGTTATGTTAATTTAATGGTGAAATTTTTTATAATTTTTTTGCAAGATACATACTCAGAATTGTGAGATGTCAACTCGGAATTGAGAGTTCAATTCTGACTTTTTTTCCTCAGAATTGCTTGAAACCTTTTTGCCACTGAATGACTTTTTATCTTACAATTCTGACTTTTTCTCATAACTGTGTGATACAAACTTGCAATTTTGACTTTTTTTCCGAACTGTGAGATATAAACTCGCAATTCTCAGATAAAAAGTCAGAATTCTGAGTTTATATCTCTCAATTCTGATTTTTTTTCCTCAGAATTGCTAAAAACTATGGAAGCCCGTTTCCACCACTGATTTTTTTTTTTGCGACTTTTTATCTTACAATTCTTTTTTCTCATAATTGCATGATACAAACTAGCAATTCTGACTTTTTTCTCAGAATTGTGAGATATAAACTTGCAATTACTAGTGATAAAGTCAGAATTGCGAGATATAAAGTCACAATTCTGTTCCCCCTCCCCCCTCAGGATTGCGTGATACTCACAACTGTGAAAAAAAAAAAAATTTTGACTTGTTCTTACAAATGTGAGTTTGTATAGCAATTCTGACTTCTCTCAGAATCGTGAGATATAAACTCGCAATTCTGAGTTATAAAGTCCAATTTTGAGAGAAATATATTGCATGTTATATGTCAGAATTCTTAGTTTTTTATTTCCCAATTCAGACTTTTTTTTCTCAGAATTGCTAGAAACTATGAAAGCCTGTTTCTGTCACTGAATGTAAAAAAAAAAATTCAGATTTTTTTTTTTCTCAGAACTCGTAGTTCTGACTTTTTTCTCAGAATTGCGAGACATAAACCTGCAGTTCACATAGATAATCTCACAACTGCAAGATATAAAGTCACAATTTAGATTTAGTTTTTCCTCAGGATTACATAATATAAACTCACAATTGCAAGAAAAAAAGACAGAATTTTCTGAGAAAAACTCAATTCAGACTCACAAGTGAAAGTATAAAAAAAATAGAAAGTCCAATTTTGAGGGAAAAAATTTAATTGCGTGTTATAAAGTCAGAATTCTGAGTTTATTTCTTGCTGTTCTGAATTCTGAATTTATTTTTCAGAATTTGGAGTTTATCTCTCGCAATTCTGACTTTATAACTTGCAATTAAAAGTTCATATCACTCAATTCTTAGACAAAAGAAAAAGTAAGAATTGCGAGTTTGTATCACAATTCTGAGAAAAAAGTCAGAATTATGAGATAAAAAGTTGCAATTACCTTTTTTATATCATATTCGGTGGTGACGTCGGGCTTTGGTTAGAAACAAAGTTACTTTTTTCCCCTGTGGTGGAAACAGGCTTCCATAGAATTGCGTGTTTAGTGAAAAACAGATAGCAGAACTTTGTGCGGAAATACGTGCAAACATAATGCAACTGTTTAGTGGATTCACAGCTGAGTTTCAGTAGGTAAGAAGGAAAACATAAGCAGTATAAAACTGCTTGTTCCTCCAGTACAAAAAGAATGTGTGAAGAACTGTTAATAATTGAAACTCCCCTCAACCCATAGCTAGTTCATTCAGTAGGGGGGCTCAGGTTTTTGCTGTTATTTTATTATTATTTGCATTATATTTTTGAAATCTTTCGAGCTATCTGACGGTAAACATCTGCAGGGCTGCCTTTGGGCCTGGAAGCAAACGGTTGCCTGGATTTGTGCCGGGGTGAGGAACCTCGAGCTGCTCCCCGCCGGCAGAGACAGCATGACTGCTGTTTGTCGTTTCGCAAGAATAAACCTGCTAACAAGACTCAGAACGAATCATATTACACTTCAACAACAAACACTGCGATTATTATGTCTTAAGGCTAAGATACTTTCCTCACCTCTGTTATTCTTTAAAACAGATTGGAAACCAGACTGTATTAGTTTAATGGCAGAAAAACGTGATATTATTACATCAGTGGACAGATTGAGGCATTAGCCCAGGTCTCCAGACCAGCAGGAGGCCCTGATGAGTGGCAGCAACACTGAAACTCATCAAAACTGTTTGTTTTTGGTTTTTCTGGTATCAAAGCAATGTTGAACACATGCTTGATTGATTTGGCAAGAGTATAAATTGGCAAATAATAACAGATAATAGTGCTCAGTTCTGAGGAACACAGAAAAAGCAACCTTCTATCAGTATGAGATGAAAACTGGAGAAAGTACTGAACATTTAAGTAAAAAGTAAATAGTAAAAAGCTGTGCATTTGTCAAAAACAAATCCATTGGTGAAATATTTTCATTTTAGGGTAAACTATACCTTTAAATCATTATGACAGAACATTGTTATTTAGAATGAATGCATACAGTATAGGCTCTTTATAAATAAAATTCAAAACATTTTGAATTCAAAATTCAAAAATGTAAAAAGGATGTGTGTAATATAACGCATGCTCATTCTCCTTCATATGGAGCCTACAATAAAAGAAGAGGAACGCTTTGTCTCTAACCTCTTTTGACAGTTAATTATAAAGCAAAGTAGAGAATTTACACTTCCTTTACGTTTTCAGACTGCCGTTGTCATGCTTTAAAAAGCAGGCACATTCATTATCATCAAACTTGAAATGACTCCCAACTGTAGCAACAATGAGAACAAAGTTATTTTATGGTCGTTTAAATGATTTGATGTCAGTCGTATAGGCTGCGTTTCTATACAGCGTGTCAGAAAACTATCACAAAGCGCATTTATCTGCCTCACAGTCATCACTGAGCTTGGTAAAATTAATTAGACTCTGTGCATTTATGCAACAACAAAGAAAATCAACCTGTTATCAAAATTTTATTTCAGAACACATGGCACATGGGTGATTTATTTTGTTCATGTTCTTTTTCTAGCACTGGTGAAAATGGGATAATTGTTCATTTAAAAACAAAAACTATCATAATTTATTCATTCTCAATGCATGGTGGGAACTGCAAGCATGTAATTTACTAAGAACACTAGTTGGAACAACATGTAAAAGCGCTTTGAGTGCCTAGAAAAGTGCTATATAAATGTAATGAATTATTATTAGATATATGGATAGTTATTGTTAATATAATCAGTATATTCATTAATATAATTCTATAATATTAATAATAATGGATCAAAAAGATCTTTATTTTATTTAGTTTATTTTACTTTATATTACTTTATATTTCATTTTTTATTATTTTTATTTTTTATTTTATTTAATATTTAATATTTTACTTATTTTTTTATTATTTTATTTGAATTTATTTTATTACAAGACAAAGTCATTTTTTATTTTATTTATTTTATTTTACTTTATATATAAAGTAATAAATTACTTGAAATCTAAATGTGAGTTATCAGTGTATCGCTAAATGTATGGATAGTAATTGTTAATATAATCATATTATATAATATATTCATAAATATAATTCCTAATATTTATAGCTAAAAAAAAATAGTTTTTTGTGCATTTCATATCATTTTTTTAAAGGTAATCAATATATTCATAAATATTCTTAATTATGGCTCAAAAAGTGCTTTATTTTTTTAGTTTATTTATTTTGTAATTATTATTTTATTTTGTTTATTTTTTTATTTTATATTACTTCATATATAATTTTTTTTTGTATTCTGGTTTTATTTTTTATTTTACTTCATATTTTTTATTTTATTTTATATTTTGTATTATTTTTATTAAATTAATTTTATTACAAGACCAATTAATTTAATTTAATTTATTTTACTTTATACATAATTTTTCAATTTATTTTGTTTTGTATGTTTTTATCTTTTTTTATTGTAGTTTATTTATATTTTTTATGTTTTAGTTATTTATTTTGTTTATTTTATTTTACTTTACTAGTTATTTTATTTTTATAATTTTTTTTCTGTGCATTTTATTTCAGTGTTTTTTTATATATATATATATAATCAATATATTCATAAATATAATTCTTAATATTTATGGCTCAAAAAGTGCTTTATTATTATTTTTTTATTTTGTAATTTTTATTTATTTATTTCAAGATCAAGTAAAATGCCTGTATTCCAAATGTGAGTCATCAGTGTACACAGTTGTGTGTAGATCAGTACAGTAAATGCTTTTGCAGTGTTAATAAGTGGATGAATAACCATATATTTGTTTCTGAGCTGAAAAACATCTATCAAAGCAGTAAATTCACAGAGATTGACAGATGGTGACATTTGCCAAGAAGATTCACAAAGGAAACAGGCAGCGGATGCGAATGTGTCAATGAGTCGTGCTGTAGAGTCTTTCTGTGAATCAACTGAGGCTTTACGGGGAATAATGTGGCTAAGATGGGAAGCCCGGCGTATCTGAATTTCATGAGTCTTTGATGGGGACCTCACTTTGACGGAGGTGATGAAAAACACATTAGAGTGGAGACCGCCAGATTCTCTGATACCTGCGCTCATTTTCAGCCCGGGCAGGATTGATGCATTACCCAGTCCAAAAAAATACCTCTCGAAATGTGTGTTTAACTCAGAACGGATGTTAATTTTTCTGATAAAAAAAGGAAGAGCCTTTACCCTGACTTACTATCTGATGATAAAGCTGATTAGGAAGAACATGGCTGCTCTCCTTCATTCATAATCACCATGGGACTAATTATAGAGATACAACCAAAAGACATAATTTAATTAGATTTCACCCGGTGCTCACATATTTTAAAGAACCACTCTCAGGACAAATACGCAGCTTTCTTCTTTAAAAGGGACTTGAGGATGATGGTTAACTATCTCCAGATGAAGCCTAACTCATTTTGTTGGCTCAGAATGATTATTTTATGGATTTATAACTGGCTAGTCAAAATCCAGAGAGTGAGCGAACATCAGGATACACTCTTGTACATTTATTATTGAGCTGTTATATGCTAATTAACACTGTGTTTTGTGTGTGTGTGTGTGTGTGTGTGTGTGTGTGTGTGTGTGTGTGTGTGTGTGTGTGTGTGTGTGTGTGTGTGTGTGTGTGTGTACCTGGTATTCATCACGTTATGGGGACCAAATGTCCCCACAAGGATAGTAATACCAGTAGATTTTGACCTTGTGGGGACATTTCTCAGGTCCCCATGAGGAAACAGGCTTATAAATCATGTGCAATGAGTTTTTTTGAGGAAGTAAAAGTGTGCACAATCTCCTGTGAGGGCTAGGTTTAGGTGTAGGGTAGGTGTAGGGCGATAGAAAGTACGGTTTGTACAGTATAAAAACCATTACGCCTATGGAATGTCCCCATAAAACATGTAAACCAGTGTGTGTGTGTGTGTGTGTGTGTGTGTGTGTGTGTGTGTACATATGCTGATTTGGTTCTGAAGCAATATTTCTATATTAATATGTTGAAAAGAGTTTTTGTGAATGCACTAAATCGATCAAAAGTGTCAAAAGTGACAGTAAAGAATATATATAAAAATATATTTTAGAAAACTCTATAAAATATCTAAATAAAGACTTCCAGACTGTTCTGAAGTTAGTTGCTATGTCTTTCCTAACTGATTCAGCTTACAGTTTTTGAAAACCAGACAAAATCCCACAGGCTTTTATTAAAACTTTTGTACAGTAAGACTTATAGTGTTTAAGCTGTCTATCACTAGCAAAGTCAATGACTATCCTAG
Organism: Garra rufa; assembly: GCF_049309525.1. Classification (NCBI taxonomy): domain Eukaryota; kingdom Metazoa; phylum Chordata; class Actinopteri; order Cypriniformes; family Cyprinidae; genus Garra; species Garra rufa. Next base: position 11,850,281 of record NC_133381.1, read on the forward strand.
GACAACATGCTAAATCATGCTAGTAACATTCTAAAACATATTAGAAACATCACGCTAACAACATGCTAACCATGTTAAAAACATACTAGCAACATTGTAATTATGCTAGAAACATGCAAATCATGGCAGAAACATGCTTACAACATGTTAATCATGTTAACAGCATGCTAATCATTCTAGAAACATAAAAGCAACATGCTAGTCATGCTAAAACACTAACAATATGTTAGTCATATTATAAATGTACTAGCAACATGTTAACAATGCTAAATACATGATAGAAACAAGCTATCAACATGCTAGAAACGTGAATCATGCTCAAAACATGTTAATAAGGTTAGCAACATGCAAATCATGGCAGAAATGTTCTAGGAACATGTTAATAATGCTATAAACATGATAGAAACAAGCTATCAACATGCTAATCGTGCTAGAAACATGTCATGCTAACAACATGTTGATCATGTTAGAAACATACTAGTAACATGCTAATCATGCTAAAACATTAACACCATGCTAATCATACTAGAAACATGGTAATCATGCTAGAAACATACTAACAAAATGTTAATCATCTTAAAAACATACTAGCAACATGCAAATCATGGCAGAAACATGTTACCAACATGCAAATCATACTAGCAACATGCTAATAATGGTAGAAACATACTAGCAACATACTAAACACACTAGAAACATTAACAACATGCTAATCATACTAGAAGCATACTAGAAACATGTTAATGCTAGAAACATGCTATAATCATACTTGAAACATGCTATTACCATGCTAATCATGCTAACATGTTAATCATGTTAGAAACATACTAGTAACAACCTAATCATGCTAAAAACACATCGTGGTAATCATGCTAGAAACATACTAACAACATGTTAATCACCTTAAAAAAACATACTAGCAATATGCTAATCATACTAGAATCGTTAACAACATGCTAATAACGCTAGAAACATGTTAGCAAAATGTTAATCATGTTAGAAATGCTATCAACATGCTAATCATCCTAGAATCATTAACAACATGCTAATCACACTAGAAGCACAGTAGCCAAATGCTAATCATGCTAATAACATGCGAATCATGCTAGAAAGATGTTACCAACATGTTAATTATGTTAGAAATATGTTACCAAATGCTAATCATGCTAACAACATGCTAATCATGCTAGAAAGATGTTATCAACATGTTAATTATGTTAAAAATATGTTAACAAATGCTAATCATGCTAACAACATGCTAATCATGCTAGAAAGATGTTATCAACATGTTTATTATGTTAGAAATATGCTACCAAATGCTAATCATGCTAACAACATGCTAATCATGCTAGAAAGATGTTATCAACATGTTAATTATGTTAGAAATATGTTACCAAATGCTAATAATGCTAGAAAGATATTATCAACATCTTTATTATGCTAGAAATTACCAAATGCTAATCATGCTAACAACATGCTAATCATGCTAGAAAGATGTTATCAACATGTTAATTATGTTAGAAATATGTTACCTTATGCTAACAACATGCTAATCATGCTAGAAAGATGTTATCAACATGTTAATTATGTTAGAAATATGTTACCAAATGATAATCATGCTAACAACATGCTAATCATGCTAGAAAGATGTTATCAACATGTTTATTATGCTAGAAATATGTTAACAAATGCTAATCATGCTAACAACATGCTAATCATGCTAGAAAGATGTTATCAACATGTTAGTTATGTTAGAAATATGTTATCAAATGCAAATCATGCTAACAACATGCTAATCATGCTAGAAGATGTTATCAACATGTTAATTATGTTAGAAATATGTTACCAAATGCTAATCATGCTAGAAAGATGTTATCAACATGTTTATTATGCTAGAAATATGTTACCAAATGCTAATCATGCTAGAAGATGTTATCAACATGTAAATTATGTTAGAAATATGTTACCAAATGCTAATCATGCTAGAAGATGTTATCAACATGTTTATTATGCTAGAAATTACCAAATGCTAATCATGCTAACAACATGCTAATCATGCTAGAAAGATGTTATCACCATGTTAATTATGTTAGAAATATGTTACCAAATGCTAATCATGCTAGAAGATGTTATCAACATGTTAATTATGTTAGAAATATGTTACCAAATGCTAATCATGCTAGAAGATGTTATCAACATGTTTATTATGCTAGAAATTACCAAATGCTAATCATGCTAACAACATGCTAATCATGCTAGAAAGATGTTATCACCATGTTAATTATGTTAGAAATATGTTACCAAATGCTAATCATGCTAGAAGATGTTATCAACATGTTAATTATGTTAGAAATATGTTACCAAATGCTAATCATGCTAGAAAGATGTTATCAACATGTTTATTATGCTAGAAATTAACAAATGCTAATCATGCTAACAACATGCTAATCATGCTAGAAAGAAGTTATCAACATGTTAATTATGTTAGAAATATGTTACGTCATGCTAACAACATGCTAATAATGCTGGAAAGATGTTATCAACATGTTAATTATGCTAGAAATATGTTACCAAATGCTAATCATGCTAACAACATGTTAATTTTTCTAGAAACATACTAAATGTTTATATTAACATTTTTGTCACAAATAATTTATATTTCAAATAAATGCTGTTCTTTTAAATATTCTATTCATTAAATATTGCTGAAAGATTGTGTCGAGTTTACCACAAAAATATTAAGCTGCAAAAAACACTGATGATAATAATAAGAACCATTGTTAATAATTAAGTGTATAATAATAATAATAATAATAATGCTTAAGTTCATTTTAATGCAACCTTTAGCAAATGTAACAAATTAATATGTAATTAATACGGTCCATTAGAGAAGATTTATTTTAATATCATAAAAAATTGTAACTAAAATCAACTCAATAGAAAATGACAAAATAATCTAATCAGCACATTAAAATGATTTCTAAAGGATCATGTGACACTGAAGACTGGAGTAATGATGCTGAAAATTTCAAATTCATACAGAAAACACTAACAATATTTATTAATATTACACAGTATTAATATTGTAAATTTATTGTTAATCAAATAGTCTTAGTGAGCATAAGAGACTTTATTCAGAAACATTAAAAATCTTTATATGGTACACTGTAGTATATATAGTATGTTATTTGATATATTATGTATATTTTAATTTCATATTACAGCCCTAATAAATATACACATTTAAGAAAGCTAAAACAGGACAGTTTGACTTTAGAAAAGCACATCAAAAACACCAAGCACATTTTTCCAGTCTTCAACTTACTCTGTAAGAGAAAGTCAATGTTTGCGATCATGACTGATCTATCAGCTGTGAGCGTAGCAGAGATTATTACTGCAAATGAAGTGTGGCAATCAATAGCATCCACAGCACACACTCCTGCCGTGCAAACACTGTAGTCATGCAGAACTGTGTCCCGAATCAGATTGAACCATTGGACCGTGATTCCTTTAATCATGCCCCTTAACCTGGACTGCTATGAATGTGGAAATAAATCACCAATGTATTGACATCTAAAGCCACTTACCTACCACACTGAAGTTTTTGAGTTAATGTTAATGAGCTTGCTGATATAATAAATTTCTGTTACCCATGAGCCTCCTGTGTGATTGTGCCCTGAAATGATCCCCAAAGCACGAGGTGATGGCACACACTTTTGAGGTGATGTTCTGGCTGAGCATTGTGCTTATACACCGTGAGATAGATTCAAGCTGTGATACTCATGTGCTGAGCAACAAAGCTGCGCGGGAACATTTCACTTGAAAAAAGGTGCCGCCACACCTCACAGCTGAAACACATGGCAGCTCTCTACAGTAGAGTTCTCCAGCTCACTGCTCTTCACTTTCATTAGTTCAACTCACTTTCTGTTTCCCAAACAGATGGCGCCTCTGTCAACACAAGACGACTGATTTCTTGGGAAAGTTATCCATGTTTTTTATTCACTACAGTAGCCACGTTTTACAGACGCTTGGTTCCTTGTTGAAATTACAACACAAGAGAAGCTCATAATATGGCTTTGATATAGTGAAGGTGTGAAGGAAGAGTTGTGAGGATAAACACAAAGGTGTTATTTATGGATGTAACCACATCGGTTATTGGCAAATATTAGATATCTTTGTAATTCAGTATCCTATCATGTTATTTGATACATCGTCAATAATAATCTAATGCTCACGTAAAATTAATTCAAAGGCCAGATGGCCTATGGTTTTCGGAAACTAGATTATCAAAACCATCAAAAAATCCACAGATATTTATTGAGGGGGTGAAAACTTTTGTACAGTAAGACTTATGTAAGTGTGAGTGAGTGTCACAACATATGTACTCACAATCACATTAAAACATGCTGACAACAAGCTGGTAATGTAAAATCAAGCTAACAGCATGCTAATCATGTTAGCAACATGCTAGTAACATGTTAATCATGATAATCACACTGAAACATGTTAACAACACGGTAATCATGTTCAAAAACATTTTAGCAACATGCTAACAATGTTAGCCATGCTAAAACATCCTAGTCATGTTACAAACATTTAACATGCAGATCATGTCAAAAACATGTTTGCAGCATTCTAATCATGGTCTCAACATGCTAACAACATGTTAATCATGTTAGCAACATCCTAGCTACATGTTAAACTTGTTAACATCTTAGCAACATGTTAATCATGTTAGAAACATGCTAACAACATGTTAACAATGTTAACCATGCTAAAACAGCCTAATCATGCTACAAACATGCAGACCATGTCAGAAACATGGTAGCAACATACTAACGACATGCTAATCAGGCTAGAAACATGCAGACTATGTCAGAAACATGTTAGCAACATGCTAACAACATGCTTATCATGTTATTAACATACTAACGACATGTTATTTAGGCTAGAAACATGCTAATCATGCCAACAACATGAAAATCAATGGCAAACATGTTTAACATGCTAGTAACATGTTAATCACAAAAAACATGCTAATACATCATGCTAACATCATGCTAAAATCATACCAGCAACATACTAATAATGCTAGAAACATGTTATCAATATGTTAATCATGCATAAATATGGTAGCCACATGCCAACAACATGCAAATCATGTTAACAACGTGATCATGTTTAAACACATTACACATGCTAGTTAAAATGCTAATAGCAGGCTAATCATGCTAGAAATGTACTAAAACATGTTAATCATGCTTAAAACATGTTAGCCACATGCTAACAACATGTTAATTATGTTAACAACATGCAATGACGTTAAAAAACATTGAAACATGCTAGCAAAAATGTTAATAACAGGCTAATCATGCTAGAAATGTACTAAAACATGATAATCATGCTCGAAACATGAAAATCAATGGCAAAACATGTTAATCATGCTAGCCAAGTTTCTCTGCAGACTGCCTGATGTTGTTGTTGAGAATTTTTATGTATTGCTCCTTTTTCATGGTGCCGTTTACTGTGATTAGGTTTCCTGGTCCACCGGCTGAAAAAAAAAACCTCCAAAACATTAGGTTCCCACCACCATGTTTGTCAGTGGGGATGGTGTTCTTAGGGTTGAAGGCTTCTCCTTTTTTACGCCAAATGAAGGCTACATCATTGTGGCCAAACAATACAATTTTTGTTTCATCTGACCATAAAACAGAAGACCAGAAGTCTTCTTCTTTGTCCAGATGAGCATTTGCAAAGGCCAAGCGGGCTTTTGTGTGCCTTATCTGGAGAAGTGGTGTCCTCCTTGGTCTGCGTCCGTGGAACCCAGCGGTGTGCAGTGTCCGTTGGACTGTCTGCCTTGAGATGTTGCCACCAGCAGAGCCCAGATTCATCAGGATGGCTTTGGTGGTGATCCTTTTTTACCTCTCTCACTATTCTCCTGGCCAGCACAGGTGTCACTTTTGGCTTCCGACCACGTCCTCTGAGATTTTTCACAGTGCGGAACGTCTTGTATTTTTTAATAATACTTTGCACTGTAGCCACTGGAACTTCAAAACATTTAAATATGGTCTTATAGCCCTTTCCTGGCTTGTGAGCAGCCACAATGCGCAGCCGCAGGTCCTCAGCGAGCTCCTTTGTCTTAGCCATGACTGTCCACAAACCAACAGCAGAGAGCTTCTGTTTTTCACCCGTTGAGTTGATTAAAACAGCTGTTCCCAATGAATCAGGGTAATTAGGATGCTTTAGAACAGCTTGGACTATTTGGAATGGTATAGAACTTTGGATTTTCCCATAGACTGTGACAGTTTGCAAAGGGTATGAATAATTTTGGACATGCCACTTTTTGTTCAAATGTAAATAAAAGCTGAGAAATATTTTTTTTTCCACAATGATGCCTCTTGTACATCTTATATTTTGGGAGAAGCCTGAGTCATTTCCGGTCAAAAAAAAAAAAAAAAAAAAAAACTTGCTGGTTGAATAAAAGTAACTTTAAGTCAGAATTTGCCAGGGGTATGAATAATTTTGGGCTTGACTGTATACATATATATAAACAAATTAAAATGAAAACAAAATATAGAAATATATAGAAAACATAGTAAAAAAAAATTCATACTACAATACTTCATCTTCCAATCATCCAATGGAAAGAAAGAAAGAAAGAAAGAAAGAAAGAAAGAAAGAAAGAAAGAAAGAAAGAAAGAAAGAAAGAAAGAGAAAAAGAAAGCAAAGGAAGATACATATAGCCCTCATAACTGCTTCTTTATATTGTGACACATAATGTTATTGTGAAATAAAATGACTCATTGTAATACACAATTTTGGTCCCATATTTAGCACTGTTTGTTTGGTACTAGAGAAAACAAAGATGGGTCAAACTGTTTTCAAACCTACCATGGCAGATTGTCTGTTTTCATTCTCGCTAAATGGCAAACAAAAGCAAGTCAGACGCTCTTTTCTGAAGCGATCAAGGTGTAATCATCTAATCAAAAAAAGCAGGCAATTATACACACAGCATCTTAAAATTACCTCTCTATAGACCAGCAAAAGTCAGCAGATGATCCCAGTAAGTCCAAGACCACGCTAATTAATGCAAGTGTGTGCTGGCAGTCTGATGATTGCAATTACTGGATAAATGGGCATTATTATGTGAGTAATTATGTAGCATTGTCGAGGAGTTTGACTGCTGTGACTGCTGTAAGCTCTGTGAGTTTGAGGGAAGCACGAAAAACACGTCAACGGAATATTCACAAGGGCTCTTTTCACAAACGCAAGACAGGCAGCAGAGATGGTTTATTGCTGAGACTGCATGTGTCTAATAGACGTGTACTGACACGCTTAAAACCTTCACAGCTATGCATACTGCAATTGAAAGTGATTTTACCGTGGTTAAGGGCATGATAGTCGTGACTCATATGGTGCTGCGGGCCAAATCAATTATAAGATGCTCAACAACCCGCAAATTGCCTCAAAACCAGCCCCAGGGGAAAGAAAACATACAATCACTCAAATAAAATAAAATAAATAGCTTTTATTTTGTGATTTGATTAACTTTTTTTTCATGGTCCAAACTTTTATCATGTTTTTGTGGGAAGGGGAGGGAAGTATATCACTGGGAGCTGTTCAGAAAAGTTAGCCGCTAGGTCACGATTTATTTTCAATGAGAGTGGCAGGTGGAACGAAGAGTGGGCGAAATCCCATGAAGCTGCTGCGATGAGCGATAGAGAGGCGGGTTGCATATCTGAGAGTTGTATGCTTGGGCGACGACGGCCTGTATCACCTGTGCCAAGACTCACCAGTGGCTAAGCAGGGTGGTTAGGTAAGTGGAACCGCCTTGAGCAAGGTAAAATCACCGTAACGCACCGCATCTGGGGACTTTTTGCTTCATGCGTGTTAAAAAAAGTAGGTTATGCACATCAATTTAGATTAAAAAAAGGAAAAGCTGTAATATTGTAAAATATAATTACAATTTAAAACTATTTTATATTATAATAAATTGTAAATATATCATTTCTTTCTGTGATGGCATAGTTGAATTTGTAGCAGGCATTATTCCAGAAAACAATATTTTTATATTTCAGCATTTATTTATTTTAAATGCAGTCACAAGATACTTCTTTCAAAAACATAAAAAATACCTTTGACCAGTAGTATCTAGATGTTTATTTATTTATTTATTTTGTATTATTTGTATGCTATTGTAAAATTCATATTTATTCATATTTTATCGTTTTAATTTTAAGTTTGAAAATGTTCTTTCTTTATTTCTAGCTTTATTTTTATTTCAATTTTGGTAATTTTACCATTTTAGTCTAATATTTTATTTTATTTTTAATTTTTTCAAATAAAAACGTAGCATTTTAGTAAACCTTGAACCTTTTCTTTTCAGTTTTTTTTTTTCAAATCTTATCTCTAATAATTCAGCATTTATTTATAATTATTTAATAATAATTGTAACAATAGTATAATAATAATTCATTTTATTTATTTAAAATCGAAAGTTTTAGATTTTTTTCTCGAAATTTAACAACTTTTTTTTGTAATTTAAAGAGTTTATTCTCAACATTTTATCCCGACTTTTTTTCTCGAAATTTAACGACTTTTTTCTCGAAACAACTTTATTCTCTGAATTTAATGAGTTTAATCAAATTTTTTTGTGATAATCTCGTATTATAATGACTTTAATCTCGAGATGGTTTTATTTTTTTATTATTGCGTGGCCCTAATCCTCTTCCGTAATTGAAAAATATTTGATTTAATTTTTTTCAAATGTAAAATTTCACATTTTATTAATTTTTGTTTAGTTTTATTTTTGTTTTAGTCATTTAGTCATTTTAAACCTGTTAGTTTAGTTTTTTAGAATTATTCAAAAATAATTTTATTATTATCATTAATTATTTATTTAATAAATAAATAATATTTAATTTAGTTTTATTTTAGTTTAGTTACCCAACATTTTAAGGTTAAATTTAGTAATTTTACCACATCAGCTTAAACCTATTAGTCTTTATTTTATTTTTTATATTACCTTTACATTTTTATTTTATTTTATTTTATTTTTTTATTCAGTTACCCAAAAAGTTTTAGTTTTGGTTAACAATATGAACACTGATTTATATGGTTAATGTTAAGCTTAATATTTTACATATATTTAAATCAATAATGTTTTGGATAAATTGAGAGCCCTAAAAATATACTGCAAGAAATCAAAACAGACATTGAAAAAGATAATGTGGTAACACTTTACAGTAAGGTTTAGTAACGTTAGTTAAAGGTTGTATCAGCGATTTCTAGCCTAAAACATAAGTGTCAATTTCAGCTTACCTTTCTTCAGGATCCGCTCGCTGCCTGCCCCATAAATTGTCTGTGAAAAAACCGCGTCTCTCTGGTCAGCCTAGGGTCCGAGATATGCCAAAAAAACAATCGGCACTACCAACCTTTCCCCACAAAAACAAACAGTGTTCCAACCAATCAGCGTCAGGGGTTTGGTGTTGTGGACTTTCGCTCCGCCTCCCTCACATCCCTGCACCAGTAGGAAAGTCCACAACACCAAACCCCTGACGCTGATTGGTTGGAACACTGTTGGTTATCTGTGGTGTGTTGATAGCGCCGATTGTTTTTTTGGCATATCTCGGACCCTAGGCTGACCAGAGAGACGCGGTTTTTTCACAGACAATTTATGGGGCAGGCAGCGAGCGGATCGTGATGAAAGGTAAGCTGAAATCGACACTTTATGTTTTAGGCTAGAAATCGCTGATACAACCTTTAACTACGTTAGTTAACATTAATTAAGAATGAACAATACTTCTGCAGCACTTATTAATCTTAATTAATGTTAATTTCAACATTTACTAATGCATTATTAAAATCAAAAGCAGTGTTGTTTTCGTCAACGATGACGATGACGAAATCATTTCGTTGACGCAACTTTTTTTCATGACGATAACGAGACGATGACGAGATAAAAATGGCTCGTTGATGACTAAAACATGACGAGACGTGTGTGAGTTTTCGTTGGCGAGACGAGAATAGACGAAAATGTTAGTGGGTGGTCCGTCAGACGTTTAAAATGCACGACATTTCTGTTTATTGTGCATGCCAATTAAAACCTAAGAAGTATCTGCCGCTATGGCAAGCCGTTTTAGCATTAAATACTCTTTGCCATACTAGTAGGCTATGGCAAGCCGTTTTAGCATTCCATCCTTGTTTGGTTACGCCCACCACCTGGCGTGCAGCGCACAACGTGCTCAACATGTCACATTGTTGTCACTCAGACAGACAGACGATTAACCATGATGGCGGCAGTTTGCACATTATTTCAAATATATGTCTTATGTCTAAAACCATTCCTTCATTATTGTAATTATTGGTGAAAATAGTCCATCCGGAAGCTCACATTGTGTTGAACTATAGATCTGCTATTTTCACAACTTATAAGTGACACTACCCAACAGCAAAATACTTACTGACCTACATTAATTTGTTAAAAGACTACTTTCCCCCCCCTTTTTTTTTTTTTAACTAAAACTAGACTAAAACCTTTATGACTTTTCGTCGACTAAAATTGGACTAAAACTATCACATATAGAAGTGACTAAAATGTGACTAAAACTAATAAGCATTTTAGTCCAAAAGACTAAGACTAAGACTAAATCTAAGATGGTTGTCAAAAACAACACTGATCAAAAGTTTGTTAATTCACATGAACTAACAATAACCTTACTTTTTATTAACTAACAATAACAACAGTTATTAAATGCTGTAAAAAAATGTACTGCTTATTGTTCATTAATGTTAGTTAAAACATTAACTGATAAAACCTTATTGTAAAGTGTTACTGATAATGTAGTTAGGATTTGGAAAAGCATATCAAAAACACTTTGGGCTTCTCAAAAGAAAAATGACTTATAGTTAATCACAGCAAAACATCATTCTCTGCCAAAGTTGTTGTTTATGCAGCCTTTTTGGTGACATCTTTCCGACGTGTTACATCACACACAAAGTGTGACTCAAACATGGTTTCTCACACCTCGCGGGGTGTCATGTTTGCAACCCAGGGTCCGGAAAGCCCACGCCCATAAACTTACAACTTCCTCTCTGATGGAAACAGATCAACAAGGGCGTATCGACATAATGCGATGCTAACGCACAGATTGACAGACTGCCTTCTCGCTGCTCTTTCCGGGGGAAAGCATTGTCGCTGCTCTATCCTCTCCGCACGTCACACATGTGTTGCCAGTGCTTTGGAAGCCGTGTGATTTAGACAGATGGCTCTTCTCATTTGAGCTGACTGACAGCTCGCACCTGTCAATCATGCCAGAGAAGATGAATGTGAGAGAAAGGAGACCAGTGAAGTGAAAGGCATAAACACCTCCCACCTTCTCGCACACGCTGCATGCTGGAGTACATTGTTCCTCTATATTATGCGTCAGGTATTCTCAAGTGTTTGTAAACCGGTGGACTTCGGTTAAACTGTGCCTCAAGCTTTCAAGCGTTTGATAATCTAACTTGACTGTGACATATTTTGTTGTCCTGGTTTTGTTTTGCCTTGGCAATATGCTAATAGCGGTTGCTCTTGCTGTTGTGTTAACCGTAATAAGTCCTGATTACTAATGAGGGAACTTTTTCCATTCACCCAGACCACCCACGTTCGTAATGTTACATGTAAATACCGATCTGCCTACGGTGGAGTACATTTATTCAGTTTGAGTGGGTTGAGGTACTGTGAGGACAGGCAGGATGTGTGCCATTAGTGGGGTGTTTTATCCTCAGAAATTTTGGAAGACTCTTATCGCTCAATCATTTCCTCACCAGCTTTTCCAGCATGTGAAATAAGCAATCTGAGAATGAAAGAGGGCTCTTCAGGATTCAATATCTAGCGGTCTTCTTCCCTAATGATGTGCGCTTGCGTGTTCTAAGTAAACAATGGTGCTTCTGAGGAAGGCAGACAAACAACTTATCTCATCGATATCGCTTTAAAATAACATAAACAAAAAGAATTGATTTGTTCCAGACTTGAGAGACCAGTAGAGTTGTTATGGTGGGTTGTTTAACATCAACATCACAGATGACCTGATTTACTTACAGTACTTGCATTTTTATAATACTTTATTGTGAAATATATACTGTGCAATCTATTAATATTTTTATAAATTATATATATATATATATATACATATTTTTTTTTTTTTTTATTAAAAAAACATTTATTTTAATTCTATCATTGAAATATAATAACCTTTTTAGTTTTTTTTTTAGTTTAATTAATAAAAAAATATTTCTGTATTTTTAGTCATGCACTGCATGATTTAAACAATAATTGGGAACAAATGTATTAACATTAGTTATTTTATTTTTGTTCATTTTATTTATTTGAATTTAGGGCTGCAACTAACGATTATTTTGATAATCGATTAGTTCACCGATTAATTTTTTGATTAATCGATTCGTTGGCTTAAAAATTCCAATTATTTATTTATTTTTTAAATCACACTATTCCACATTCTGAATGCTATGAAAACACAGTGCTTAACCATTTACAACAATTCACCTGTTGTAATAAAGAAAAAGGACAAATATCTGAAGAAAAACACACTAACAAGCATAAAATACAGTGTTTCTGCTATTTATTCTGCCGTGGCGGTGTTTAGTGTCCCACCAACAGCAGCGAGCGCAAGAGTTCCGCGTTCAAATGCATGCAGTAAGCTGAAGCTGGCCCAAAGCCCCAGCTAAAAGTAATTAGGCCTACCATGAATGTGGAGGGGGAAAAGTAAGGAGATATTCATATTATTTATTAATAAACTAGTATTTTCTGAGTGCATCTTTATGGATTAGGCCTATAGCTAATAAAAGAGTTTTGTTTTCGATTTGAATTATTTCGTTTTATAGTAGTGAAGTAATAATTTAAAGTAAATTTATTACTCTTACATTTATGAGCAAAATGAAGTTTCACATAGCACTCGCACCTCCATGTCCTGCAAAGCTTTTAATCTCCGCACAAACTATTGGATATGCGCCTATTAGTAGCCTACACATTTATCTGAATGCTTAATTTTTTTTAATTTTATTTAATTTTATTTTTTATCTAAGGATTTTTATTTAAATCGTGATGATTTGAGAAGGCTAAACTGATCTATCTGCCGCCGGCCGCTTTGTCGTTACTTTAAAAACAAAAACTTGAATTTCACAAATAAAACATGTTCCAAATATATTTCTAAATTAACTTTATAAACTAAAGAAACGAAATAAATGTAATTACTTTGCTATTAAAAACAGCAGCTGTGCAATGGGGAAGAGAAAGAGAACTCGGCCAGTAATTCTGATGAGCTGTAACGTTAGAGGTTGTAGGAATTTTTGCAACGAATGTTTGTTTAATAGCCTATTTAATACTTATTTAGGCTACTTTCTTATTTAAATGTATTATTTCGTTGATTTATTTTAGTGTTTTGTAGACAGCTTGTTCACCGACAGAAATTGCAAAACACGCACGTTCGTGAATAATGTTTGAGCCTCATTTATTTATATATAAAACACCGCACCACCGGCGGTGGTTAAAATCTGCCACCGTCACAGCCCTACTGTTCATACCCTCCATAAATACGCGCACTACATGTTGTATTTAAATCTAAATTTAACATTCAACGACAGATGTTTCAGCACAATGAATGTTTTTGTGCTGAGTTGAGTATTAATTGTCTCCCTTTCTGTGTTCTGTGTTCCGGCTGTCTGACACGCTCATTCAGTAAAGATTTAAACTTACAGACTGCCAGAATGGATTTTTAAATGGAAAATCTCGAGTGAATTTGTGACATTTACAGATAAGGATATGACCACAAACTGAAAGTTTTCATGCTGAGGACGCAAACGGATCTCAAAGCGCCTCACAGGGCAAGCCATCACTCTATTAGTTTTAAATAAGGAATTCTCATGTTTTGGGCAGCTTGGATCACGTAACTCTCCTGCAGCATCTCAG